>NW_022436944.1:40738226-40765243 GCF_009761245.1 Sapajus apella | reverse complement strand
CCTTCCTTCTCTTTTCTATAAATCAAAGTTTTTTTCTCTTCTGAATCATTCTCTTCAACTTGCAAATGTGCTATTATTTCATATTTAAGAAAAAAATGAACAATACATAAACACACATTAAAATAATATTTTTAAAGAATATTTTCCACAATTGGAAGTAATTATTATACCAACTTAATTTTTTTATTTCTTTATTTTTTGGAGACACTGTCTCACTCTCTCACCTAGGCTGGAGTGCAGGGGTGGAATGTCGGCCCACCGCAACCTCCACCTCCAGGGTTCAAGCAATTATCTTGCCTCAGCTTTCTGAGTAGCTGGGAATATAAGCACACGCCACCACACCCAGCTACTTTTTTGTATTTTAGTAGAGACGAGGTTTCACCATATTACCCAGTCTAGTCTCAAACACCTGAGCTCAGGAAATCTGCCTGCCTCAGCCTCCCAAAGTGTATTTATTTAATTTTTAATTTTTATGGATATGTAGTAGACGTATATATTGATGGGGTACATAAACTATTTTGATACAGGCATACAATGCATAATAGTCACATGGGAGTAAATGGGGTACCCATCACCTCAAGCATGTCTTCTTTGTGTTATAAACAATTCAACCATTGTTATTAGTTATTTTTAAATGTACAATACATTACTCTTGTCAGCAGTCACCCTATAGTATTTGATAAGCTATCAAATACTATATCTTATATATTTTATCTAATTATACTTTTGTATACATTAATCATCCCACTGGCCCCCTGGCCCCCACCCTGCTGCCTTTCCCAGAGTCTGGTAACCATCATTGTACTTTCTATCTCCGTAAGTTCAATTGTTTTAATTTTTAGCTCCCATGAATAAGTGAGAACATGCGAAGTTTGCTTTTATATGCCTGGCATATTTTACTCAATATAATGTCCTCCAGTTCCATCCATGTTGTTGCAAATGATGTCATTCTTTTTTATGGCTGAATAGTATTCCATTGTGTATATATACTGCATTTTCTTTATCCGTTTATCTGTTGATGGATAGAGGTTGCTTCCAAATCTTGGCTATTGTTAACAGTGCTGTAATAAACACGGGAGTACAGAGATCTCTTTAATACACTGATTTTTTTTATTACAGATCTAGCAGTGGGATTAATGGGTTATATGGTAGTTTTGGTTATAGTTTTTTAAGGAACCTCCAAACTCTTCTGCATAGTGGTTGTACTAATTTACATTTCCAACAATGTGAGAGGGTTTCTTTTTCTCCACATCTTTGCCAGTATTTGTTATTGCCCATCTTTTGGATAGAAACCATTTTTATTGGGGTGAGATGATATTTCATTGCAATTTTGATGTGCATCACTTTGATGATCAGTGATGTTAAGCACCTTTCCATATACCTGTTTGCTATGTGTATGTCTTTTGTGAAATGTCTATTCAGATCTTTTGTCCATTTTTTAATTGAATTATTAGATTTTTTTTTCCTTTTGAGTTGTTTCAGCTACATCTATATTCTGGTTATCAATCACTTGTCAGATGGGTAGCTTGCAGATATTCACTCCCACTCTGTGGGCTGTCTCCTCACTTTGTTGAGTATATCCTTTGCTGTGCAAACACTTTTTAACTTGATGTAATCCTATTTGACCATTTTTGCTTTGATTGCCTGTGCTTGTAGAGTATTATGCAAGAAATCTTTGCCCAAACCAATGTCCTGGAGAGTTTCCAACTTATTATTTTGAATATTAGTAATTAAAGGGAAAATTATGCTTTTAAGAGCAAGTACAGTTCAACCCCAGTTGACGGGAAAAAAAGTCTGTCCTTTTCTAAAAGTAAGTGTTGACGAAGAATTTTTTTTTTTTTTTTTTTTTTGAGACAGAGTTTTGCTCTTGTTACCCTACCCAGGCTGGAGTGCAATGGCGCAATCTCGGCTCACCGCAACCTCCGCCTCCTAGGTTCAGGCAATTCTCCTGCCCCAGCCTCCTGAGTAGCTGGGATTACAGGCACGCGCCACCATGCCCAGCTAATTTTTTGTAGTTTTAGTAGAGACGGGGTTTCCCCATGTTGACCAGGATGGTCTCAATCTCTTGACCTCGTGATCCACCCACCTCAGCCTCCCAAAGTGCTGGGATTACAGGCGTGAGCCACTGCGCCCGGCCTAAGAATTTTTAAAAATAAATGTTAAAATTTGGAAATCATCATTTAAGGCCTCCCAATTATATAATTGATTTAGGCACTAAATCAAACAGAGTATCTCTATACAGCACTAGAATATCACTACACAGATTATTTGCTAAATGCAAAAAAGAAAATGTACCTTTTTGTTGAAAAGATCTGTTGGACAAACCCTAAACAAATAATACAGATATAGAGAAATGTAGAATCATTAAGACAACCTGATAGTAGTGCCCCCCTAATGAAATACAATACGAACTACACAGTATCACTCACAAAGTATTACTTAAAAAGTGTTTAACCTAAATCTAATCAGGCCTTTAGGCTTGTATGTATATATATGTGTGTGTGTGTATATATATATATATATACACACATACAAACACACACATATGTTACAGGTAGTTAGATAGGCATGAGAGGGGCAGGAGAGGGCTCTGTCCCCACCCACTAAGAATGTCAGGTGATGGTTCAATGATTATCACATTGCCTCTCTAAAAATGGTAATTCAACAGCTGCAGGGAGAGATAACCTCCTGATGATCCACAGCTATTACATTTATTCTTTCATTCTGCAAGCATTCCCTGGTCACTCTGGGTTGAATCCTTAGTGGGTACTGATATATGAGACAAGGACCTCTCTTCTTTCTTGGACTCAAGTGGGGAGAAATAAACACACAAGAAGATAATTACAACACAAAGTGGTGGATATAGATACATTTCAAGATATTATGAGAACACAGAGAAAGAGTACTTATTTGTCTGAAGAGGATCAGATGTGACTCTCCAGAGACGATCATATCTGAGGAATTTAAATCTCCTTTCCACCACTGCAAGACAGTGACTTTCAGCATACTGCAAAGAACCTCTGATATCAATTTGCTTGTTTGTAAATTTGGGATGATAGCGCCTGCCTTACAAGTTTCTTCTGAGTGCCAATAGAGACGATAGATGCTCGTTAAAGTGTCCTACGAGTGTTACCTACAGTTACTATCCTTCTCTGGCCTCTTACCCACTGCCATCCACACAGAAGTAGCTGCTTTAGAAAGTATAGTATCTTTTCATACAGCATCAAGCATCTTTAAAAATGAACTTATTAACTCAGTCCCTAGAGTTCAATATCTTGAAAAACTTAACTGCTTCTTATTTTTGTTCTAAGCTTTACACATTGTTTTGAAGAAATGAACCATATTTTGTTGAGGGCAATGCCATCACATACATCTACACAAGCCCAGTCAATACGCATTGATTTGTGTTCTAATATTCTAAACAATGGCTCAGGTCAAAAGTAGTCCTCTGTATTTGGATCTATTTCATGCCACAAATGAACAGCTAATAGAGCTGTAGTTAATGACTGCTACATCAGAGAAAACACTAATGCAACATCCAAACTAATTGACTGCAAGGAGCCTTAGAAAGAACAATTCATTTAAAATTCTCATAGCAATTAATTTTTCTACCTAATATTTTGCTGGAACCCACTATGTAATGACAAATGAGAAATATTGAGAAATATTGGATTTTATTGAGAAATATAAAGGAATTGGTTAGTATTCTTGCATTTGACTTTCTAATAAAACACAGGACTTGCCTCTGGGGCAAGATACCTTCTGCTTTTTTGTAAGATAATTAGAAAAGGGAAAAAAAAAAAATCTCTGAAAACAATTAACTGTGAATTGGGTGCTATGGTGCTTTTAAAAAATGACCACAAATTTTTTATACTGCTCCCATCAAGAGGTGAGACCTGGGATAAAAGAAAAACTTCAGCCAAATTACATTTAAAGGAGTTTAATTGATCAATGGACAATTGTGAATTGGGCAGCCCCCAGAATGACAGCAGATTCATAGGGACTCCAGCACTGCCTCGTGCTCAGGACAAATTTATAGACAAAAAAAGGTCAAGTGACGTACAGAAATCCAAAGTGAAGTACAGAAACAGTGAGATTGGTTACAGTTTGGCATTTGCCTTATTTGAACACAGTTTGAACATTCAGCACTCTATGAGTGATTGAAGAATGGCTACTGGGATTGGCCAACACTCAGCCATTGTTACAGGTGCATACTATTAAGTTAGGTTTTCAATTTTGTCTGACTATCAAGCTAGGTTACAGTTCATCCACAGGGACTAAAATATGGAAGTAAGGAGTCTTTCTCAGGCCATATTTCGTTTGCTTTAACAATTTCCTCCTAGGGGCATCCACCATTACCGAGGCTTGGGTAGGCAGTCCTAAACTATTCTGTGTAAACAAAGTCCCTGGAAAGTTTACACAGCAACTGGGTGGAGCCCAAAGCAGCTCAGTAAGGCCTCTGCATGCAGACTGTGACTAGACTGCCTTCTTGCTGGACAGGGCATCTCTGAATAAAGGTAGCAGCCAGTCAAGGACTGCCTCCTCAAGTGGCTCCCTGACCCCCATTAAACCTAGCTAAGAGACACCTCATACAAGAGAGCTCTGGCTGACATCTGGCGGGAACCCATTTCGGGATGAAACTACCAGAGGAAGAAAGAGGCAGCAACCTTTGCTGTTCTGCAGCCACTGCTGGTGATTCTCAGGCAAGCAGGGTCTGGAGTGGACTTCCAACAAACCTATAGCAGAGGGGCCTGACTGTTAGGAGGAAAATTAAAAGACAGAAAGAAATAGCTTCTACATCAACAGAAAGCACAGACACAAATAAAAAAGGAAATTTCAGGCCAATATCCATGATGAACAGTCATGCAAAAAATCCTCAATAAAATACTGGAAAACTGAATCCAACATCACATCAAAAAACTTATCCATCATGATCAAGTCAGCTTCATCCCTGGGATGCAAGGCTGGTTCGACATATGCAAATCTATAAATATAATGAATCACATAAACAGAACCAAAGACAAAAACCACATGATTATCTCAATAGATGCAGAGAAGACCTTTGACAAAATTCAACAGCCCTTTATGCTAAAAACTCTAAATAAATTAGGTATCAACGGAACATATCTCAAAATAATAAAAGCTATTTACGACAAACCCACAGCCAATATCACATTGAATAGGCAAAAACTGGAAGCATTCCCTTTGAAAACTGGCACAAGAAAAGGATGCCCTCTCTCACCACTCCTATTCAGCATAGTATTGGAAGTCCGGGCCAGGGTAATCAGTTAAAAAAAGAAATGAAGAGTATTCAATTAGGAAAACAGGAAGTCGAATTGTCTCTATTTGCAGATGACATGACTGTATATTTAGAAGAACCCATCGTCTCAGCCCAAAATCTCCTTAAGCTGATAAGCAACTTCTGCAAAGCCTCAGGATACAAAATCAATGTGCAAAAATCACAAGCATTCCTATACACCAATAAGAGAGCAACAGAGAGCCAAATTATGAGTGAACTCCCATTCACAATTGCTACAAAGAGAATAAGATACTTAGGAATACAACTAAACAAAGAATATGAAGGACCTCTTCAAGGAGAACTACAAACCACGGCTCAAGGAAATAAGAGAGGACACAAATAGATGGAAAAACATTCCATGCTCATGGTTAGGAAGAATCAATGTCACGAAAATGGCCATATTGCCCAAAGCAACTTATAGATTCAACGCTATCCCCATCAAGCTACCATTGACTTTCTTCACAGAAATGGAAATGCACACACACACACACACACACACACACACACATACACACCTTAAACTTCATGGAGAACCAAAAGAGAGCCTGCATAGCCGACAATCCTAACCAAACAAAACAAAAACAAAAAAAAAAAGCTGGAGGCATCATGCTACCTGACTTCAAACTATACTACAAGGCTACAGTAATCAAAACAGCATGGTACTGGTACCAAAACAGAGATACGGACCAATGGAACAGAACAGAGGCCTCAGAGGCAATGCCACACATCTACAACCATCTGATCTTTGACAAACCTGACCAAAAACAAGCAATGTGGAAAGCATTCCTTATTTAATAAATGATGTTGGGAAAACTGGCTAGCCATAAGCAAAAAGCTAAAACTGGATCTCTTCATTACACCTTATACAAAAATTAACTCCAGAGGGATTTAAGATTTAAACATAAGACACAACACCATAAAAACCCTAGAAGAAAACATAAGCAATACCATTCACACAGGCATAGGCAAGGACTTCATGATTAAAACACCAGAAGCAATGGCAACAAAAGCCAAAATAGATAAATGGGATCTAACTAAACTTAAGAGCTTCTGCAGAGCAAAAAAAAAAAAAAAAAAAATCATTAGAGTGAACCAGCAACCAACAGAATGGGGAAAAATTTTTTCAGTCTCCCCATCTGACAAAGGGCTAATAACCAGAAGCTACAAAGAACTTAAACAAATTTTCAAGGAAAAAACCCCATCAAAAATGGGCAAAGGATATGAACAGGCACTTCTCAAAAGAAGACATTTATGCAGCCAACAAACACATTAAAAAATGCTCATCATCACTGTTCATTAGGGAAATGCAAATCAAAACCACATTGAGATAGCACCTCAAGCCAACTAGAATGGCTATCATTAAAAAATCAGGAGACAACAGATGCTGGAGAGGATGTGGAGAAATAGAAAGACTTTCACACTGCTGGTGGGAGTGAATTTAGTTCAACCATTGTGGAAGACAGTGTTGCAATTCCTCAAGGACCTAGAAATAGAAATACCATTTGACCCAGCAATTCCATTACTGGGTATATACCCAAAGGATTATAAATGATTCTATTATAAAGAGACATGCACAGATACATTTATTGCAGCACTGTTTACAATAGCAAAGACTTGAAACCAACCCAAATGCCCATCAACGATAGACTGAATAAAGAAAATGTGGCACATATACACGATGAAATACTATGCAGCCGTAAAAAAGGATGACTTCATCCCCTTTACAGGGACATGGATGAAGCTAGAAACCATCATTGTCAGCAAACTGACACAGGAACAGAAAACCAAACACCACATGTTGTCACTCATAAGTGGGTGGTGAACAATGAGAAGACATGGACACAGGGAGGGGAACATCTCACGCCAGGGCCTGCCAGGGGGTGAGGGGGCCGGGGGAGGGAAAGCAGAGGGTGGGAGGATTGGGGAAGGGTAACATTAGGAGAAATACCTAATGTAGATGACGGGGAGATGGATGCAGCAAACCACCATGGCATGTGTATACCTATGTAACAAACCTACACAATCTACATGTACCTCAGAACTATAATAAATAAATAATTTTTTAGAAATTCCCCCTTTTGGACATTTTCTCAATTTTGAGAGACTGACCAAAACCTTCATCACTGATGTTATTACTATCACTATCACAAATGTACTTATATGGTTTTGAAACACAATGGGAAACAGTATAACAGTGGGTTTTGCAAGGAGAGAATAAGGACTAAGTAGAGGGTCCCTCCTTATGCTGGAATATCCTTTTTGCAGGAGAAAAACAAAACCTGGTCTGTTCTAAGATCTATGTGTTTTCTAAAAGCCTTAGTTTGATTATGTCACATTTAGCACAAATGAATCCATTGTAGTTTGGTTTAGTTTGGTTTGCTGGGGCCTAGTACATGAGTTCAGTTCAAAATAATGGCCTCCCATAATTTTGTCTTTAAAAAATATCCCTTTATGGCCAAGTTCTCACTTAGATGAGAGTGTGACCAAAATGTAGGGCCTTAGCGCCACTCTCAATTACCATCATTTTGGGTTTCCTATCTCAGTACGTCATTCATAGGTTAGTGTCCTCAGGGTCACATATTTCTTTCAGCTTTTGTCATTCCAGTTGAAAAGAGACCATTTGATGTTTTAGAGATGGCTGCATGAAAACATTTAGAGATGGCTGCATGAAAACTTCTGAGAGAATAGGCCAGGCTCAGTGGCCCATGGCTATAATCCCAGTATTTTGGGAGGCCGAGGTGGGTGGATCACTTCTCCAGTGATCAGGAGCTTAAAACCAGCCTGACCAACATGGTGAAACTCCATTTCTACTAAAAAAACAAAAACTAGCCAGGCATGGTGGTAGGCACCTGTAATCCCAGTTGCTCGAGAGGTGGAGGCACAAGAATTGTTTGAACCTGGTAGGCAGAGATTGCAGTGAACCAAGATTGTGCCACTGCACTCCAGCCTGTGTGACAGAGTGAGACTCAGTCTCAAATAAATAAAGAAATAAATAAAATAAAAAATACAACTTTTGAGAGAATACAGTGCACCAGGGAAACTCTTATGACTATCGGGAGGATGATAGCAAGAGTTTGAAGTATGCTCCTTACCCAGGGTCCCCTTAAACCAAACCACCTAAAATTAAATAGATTCAAAAATGAGCTAAATGAAGAGTCTACTCACTTGACTAAATAGTCTTTTCATTAATCCCCTAAAACTGAATTTTTATAATCTGCATTTGATGTATTTCTCCATATGCCACAAGTGTCAGCAGCTGCACAGGTACTTTTCTGTTTAGCCAATTCTATTATTTAGCATAACTTTCACAAGAGAATTTAAAGTCTGTTGTGTGATGATAGCCTTAAAAGTAGAATTTTCTGTGGAGGCTATTATAAGGAAGGCCTTTATAATTATTGCTTCTTTTATTCTAAACCATGGGAAAAGGACCTAAAAAATAATGTCCTTCTAGAAGACTAATGGCCTCCTGGGAATGTTCTCTTTAATCCATGATGTTGGGTTAAGAGGAGTTTTCACTGATTATGAGGCAACTTATGTACCACTAAAGTTTCTCACCTACATTGGCTTTCATCTTTTATCTATTAAATCATAAAGTTAGTCATGTATAAGGCTGGCTGCAAAATCCTTCACAAATAAAAGTATATGCTATAAGTGCACATAATAGACCCCTTTTCATTTCTATTGTTCATAGAGGCATAAAGAAGGAAAAAATATTCAAAGATAAGAGTCTTAAGATAGTAGAAGTCTTGACCTGTCATCTTGGTAAAGGCCATTCACATCAAGGATGCCATCTTCTTCTGGGGAGAAACTTTCCAGGTTAATTTTACCTTAAGAGTTCCAATGGGTGCACAGTTCCAGGAGCATGAAGGTACCCCTTTCAGTTGTGAGATTACGAACCCAAGGTTCAAGGCTTCAAAGTTTTGCAGTAGTATGGATGGCAAGGATTGTCTTTCTCTGATGTTCTCAGAAAATCCAACCTTCAAGTTCTAGATTGTGAAGGGATTATCCTCAGTGAACCATAAAAAGCTTTCTTTGGGCTAGGCACGGTGGCTCAGGCCTGTAATCCCAGCACTTTGGGAGGCAGAGGCACGAAGATCACAAAGTCAGGAGTTTGAGACCAGCTTGATCAACATGGTGAAATCCCATCTCTACTAAAAATACAAAAATTAGCTGGGCGTGGTGGCACATACCTATAATCCCAGCTACTCAGGAGCCTGAGGCAGAAGAATCACTTGAACCCAGAAGGCAGAGATTTGAGACTCCATCTCCAAAAAAAAGCTTTCTTTACCTGGTGAAAATACACTGTACACTGTAGCATAATAGTCTACCATTACATAACATCAGCCCTCTTGCATGGAAAAGGTTTTATACAACCAGAAAACATGCACTGAAATGACAATTGAATGAAATCCCTTTATAAACGTTTAAATGACCCATCAGGTAGCCAAATGTATCTGAAACTTTGCTTGTTTTCCCAGGAATATGGAACCAAACATTGGTTTTAAACTATTTCCACAATTTATAAGTCATCACATCAGCATATTCAATTTGGATTATTTTATATTTTCCATGATGAGTTGCGGAATGCAGAACATTGAATTACAAAAGCTTACAAACTCAGGAAGGACGAGGCAGCTGTCCTGGTTCTTCATGAGTCTATGCTTAACATTGGACTTATTATGTTCTCTTCAATACAAGTTATTTCTCCAGGTGCAAAGCACTGATAACTAATGGGTTACCATAGGTAATGTGACTTAGACCATGGAATTTATTCAAATTGTATATTCAAACAAATTTAGTATTGGCTGATTTAGCATGATAGTCCAGAGCTTGATTTTGAAAGGTTTGTTAAATAGTAAGGGTTTAGAACACTGGCTATTACAAAATAGAATCTTAGGTTACCATAAGTCATTCATTTAGTCAAAATGGTAACTCAAAAATTTTAAAAAGGAAAAAACATTATTCTGGTAGAGAGGAGACTCAGTTTTGCAAACAAGACCCAATGAAGATAGCACGAGGCCAACTGACTGTCTCCTTTCCTTCCCTTCTACCTACATTTTCTTTCATAGTTTACTTAAAAGGTAAACAAAAACCTTTCATTATCATTTAATATTATATAAAACTCCTTTTTAAAAGAGAAAACCAAATTTCATGTTTCCATTAGTATATTTTTAATGTTAAAGCTAGTTTTTTAAATAACATTTTATAAATCTATTCAATTTTAATTAATTTGACCATAAGGTAAGATTTTTATAAACCCTAACAATTTTTCTCTCAGAGCAGAACAATGTTCTAGGAAAACTCTATTGTGCTTCTATTCCAATGTCCATGTATGGGAAAAAAAAAAACTGAATAATGCCATTTTCACTTTAGCCTATATGTTCACACACAGAATCTCTTATAATTAAATTTACAAACCTTCGACAGTCTTATATAAAATCTCTTTTCTTTATAACCTTTGCATAGCTAAGAGGATGGCTAATTCTATATATCCCCAGGTCTTACTTAGAATTTAATGTCTCCAAAATAAATTGAAAAATTTTCAAAAGCCAAAGCATTTTATGACCTTAAAGCATTTAGTAAACCTAATATTTGACCTGCATAATTTAGACAAAATGTCTTAATTTTATCAATAATCTTTAAAGCTACTTTTCTTTCTCAAAACTTACTAAAGTTACATAAACTAAAAGGCATTACAGTTTTTATTTTGCTTTCAAAATATTTAAGAGTGCTTATTTTTGTTTAAGCCAATTAGAGCTCTTTTACATAAACATTACACACAACACATATTTAATTACATAGATAGATAAACAGAAGATTACTATAGTAGTCATAAGGTTTTTCATTTGCCAGTTTATAAGCTACTTAATTGGTTATTGGCTTCCAAGGGTAGAGCCCTTGGAAGAACAGGGCCAGGAAAGGGATTTCTGGTACCTCCATTTTTGCCATGGAGTTCAGGCAGTTAAAGCTTGAATATCCACTTTTAATTAAGCTGAGTTTTAACCGTAGCATTCTTTAATAAAGTCCTTTTAAAATTTCTTATTAACTTGATTTTAGCCAGGCCGAACAGCTGATATTTCTGGGTTTTGAACTTTACCAAAGATAACCTCCCAGGTGTTCAGAGAACATAAAATTTAAGAAAGTCCATGGAGAAGAGACTAGACAAGATTATGCAGATATTAAACCTACTTCCTAAGCAGGGAATCAAACCCAGACCACCAGGGTAAAAGACCAAAATCTTAGTTACCGAGCAATAGCACAGGGCAGTCTTCACTGTCCTTCCCAAAAGGAGTCTAGAGTAGTTAATTTTGAGCTTGCAAAGGCTTTTAACTACTCAAGATAATTTTTAGAGCTAACTGTGACATAAACCCTAAAATTCCTGTTCCCTGGAAGGCGGAAACCAAGAGAAAATACTGCCACATGGTTACAAGTCAAGTTCTCAAGGGCATAAAACAAGATGGAGACCTCATCCAGTTTTTTTGTTTCAGGAACCTGCAGGAAAGTTTGTTATTGATCAGCTTGCTGGGTCATCTTGAGCAGGGAGCTTATGGGGTCCTAAGCCCAAGTTTTATCCTAAAGTAACCCTTGATCCAGAAAAATGAATTCATAGCACAGATACATCAGTTTAAGGCTAGCCTCAGAATTATTTTTTGCAGTAATCAAAACTTTACAGAAGAGATGAACAGTGACTTTGACGATTCATTCAACTGTTTGCACAGAGAGAGGGAGGCTAGAAACATGACTGGTAAGAAATTCTTACCCTTTTGCTAGCATACCAGGCTTCTGGGTTCCCTTTCCCTGAGCAGTCCTAGTGACCTAGCTTGCCGCACCATCATGCTGGGGCCAAGCCACATGATAAAGGGAAATTATCTTTTTTGTTCTGGCCACAGTAAAACATGAACGATAAAACATAGACATTAGCCACTCTGCTTAGCACCCAATATCAAACTGGCAAGGCTTAAATTTGCCCCATGGTTGGGCCCCATCATCATTAATCCAACCTTGAACTAGAAGCTTCAACATGTGGTCTCTGGACAAGATGGCTGCCCTGAGTAACAGAAAAGATAAGGGAAAGGAGAGAGAGAAAAGCATTGCCTGTGGCAGGGTGGGGAAGGCGAAACGATCAGGGAGGCAGAGAAAGACCCACCCATTGCAATGACACTGAAAAGTTCAGGTGGCTGCTTCTCGGTAGTAAAGGCATCTTTTCCAGTCATCCCATCAGCTATCAAGCCAAAGGCACTTTACCAAGAACGCGCATTTTTAAATGTACTTCATTGCATTGTTGTTCATATGGAGGACTACAGAATAGTGCTCCATAAGTTATCTTTAGTAAGAAATTGCCATTTCCATAAGACTTCACTGCTACCCAGGCCTAATGTATAAGCCAGAGGAGCTCAGTTTTCCACAAGTTAAGGATCCCATTTTTACCTAAAATATTGGCTTTACTCTCAGGTTCTCTTGATTAACTTAGCCAATAATTTTTTTTTTCTACCTAAGCACACAAGAAAAATGAAACAAAGGGGTAAAACACACACACACAAAAAAAAACCTGTGAATTTTCAAAAGCCAAATTTATAACCCCTGCAATATTACTGCTTACTACCAGTCCCTCTCTGACCCAATCAGATGTAAGAGGTCTCTGGATCCAAGCCCATCAATTCCCAGATCAAATCTCTGTTCCTCGACCCAGTCCAGTTTGTGTCATGACTCCAAACCCAGTTAGGATTAGAAATGTGCTCAAAGAAACTCAGAGAGCTCAAAACACAAATCCGTGGAGCTCCAAAATCTCAGAGTCAACTTACCCATCGTCCCCAGCCACTCTGAGAGATCCGTGGACACAAGTGGGTCCTGCTGGTACCTTTCGTGTTCACTCAGCACTCCAGGGGTTTGCTAGAAACTCCATTTTGGATCCCGCTTCTGACACCACCTGATAAAAGAGAAACTTCAGCTGAATTAAATTTAAAGGCGTTTAATTGAGCAATGAATGATTCTTAAATTGGGCAGACCCCAGAATCACAGCAGATTCAGAGAGACTGCAGGGGTACCTCGTGGTCAGAACAAATTTATAGACAAAGGTAAAATGATGTACAGGAATCAGAAATGAGGTACAGAAACAGTGAGATTAGTTGGGGTTTGCCTTATTTGAATGTAGTTGAACATTCAGCAGTCCGTGAGTGGTTGAAGTATGGCCGCTGGTATTGGCCAACACCCAGCCATTATTACAGGTGAATACTACTAAGTTAGGTTTTTAATTGTGTCTATTAAGCTAGGTTACAGTTCATCTACAAAGATTGAAATATAGACTTACGGAGTCCTTCTCAGGACATATTTAGTTTACTTTAACACCTGTATCATCTTCCCTTGAATGTAGGCAGGGCTATACTTGTTTTAATCAATGGAATAGAATAGAAGTAACGTTCTCTGATTTCCAAGGTTGGGCCACAAAAGCCCATGCAGCTTCACCTTCTCTCTTAGAGCTCTCCTTCTTCTGGTGTCCCGACTTGGGCTTCTTCCTTTCAGAACCCAGCCACCACACTATGAGAATGAGAAGCCCGGTCCATATGGAAAAGCAATGTGTATGCATTCTTATCAACAGCTACAGCTGAACCCAGCCTTTACACCATCCTGGGCAACATGCCAGACATGTGAGCAAAGAGGTTGCCAAATAATTCAAGCACCCATTCATCTGAGCCACTGCTCAGCCATTTGAGTCTTCCCAGTTAAAGCCCCAGACTTCATGCAGCAGAGATAAGCCATTTCTATAGAATTCTGTCTGAATTCCTGACCCACGCTGTTATTTTACACAACTACATTTTGGAATGCCTTTTTTTTTTTTCTGCAAGCAATAAATAACTAGAAATGATAGTTTATAAATGCTATAAAAGGTAACAACAAAAATATCTTACATTTTAATAACCAAAAGGGATTAAAATGTTTTTTCAGACCTCACATAAATAGACAGGAGGGTTTCTAGAGATGGAAAGCTGGACTTGATATCCAGAAAAGTTTTCAGTGAGAGGCTATGACTATTCTGTCCCCCCCGCCCCCATCCCACATAAGTATTTTAACTACATTTGCTAATTTATCAATCAAGTGAAGAAGACAAAATAATCAACTGTTTTCAATTATTTTGTCTTGGTTAGTCTCTAAATATGAGAGAGAGGCATTAGAAAGTGAAAATGCAAATGAATGCCCCTCATCTCTATTAACTATAACATCAATCCTAGCTTTACAAAATCACTTGACAGCAATATGATCATGAGATACTCTCAATGTTGTAGAGAAGATGCCAATTTGTTTTAAATTTTTTTATTTAATACATGTTGAAAGACAAGGACCACAAAAAAAATGTAAAAATAATAATTTCCATAACTGCTGGCCAGGCGCCATGGCTCATGCCCATAATCCCAGCACTTTGGGAGGCCGAGGCGGGTGGAACACCTTGAGGTCTGGAGTTCAAGACCAGCCTAACCAACATAATGAAACCCCATCTCCACTAAAAATACAAAAACATAGCTGGGCATGGTGGTGGGCGCCTATAATCCCAACTACTCAGGAGGCTGAGGCAAGAGAATCACTTGAACCTGGGAGGTGGATGTTGTAGTGAGCCAAGATCACACCATTGCACTCCAGCCTGAGTGACAGAGCAAGACTCTGTCTCAAAAAATTAAATTAAATTAAAAGCTAAAATCTTAGTCTTAACATTTGGAATATCTTTTAATTATTAAGACTTGTCCATAACCTCAGTTTAACTCAGCATTTTTTTCTAAAAGACTTTTCATTGCTAATTGACTTTCAAAAAAAGCAGAAAATATATCCTTTTGCACTGAAGGTTGTAATTTTCCAAAGCTTTGACTTTTGTTTAATACTCTGTAAAGAACACTGTATATTTTTGCTGAATTTTAAAATGCTGTCATTCTGTGAGGTAAAGAACTAAGTGCTAAGTGAAATGTGAAACCAAAGTCTTCCTTGGAAATGTGTTCCTCTGAGAAAAAATAAAAATGTGCCAAATATATCTCTACAAAGAAAGGAAGGGCATTTGTCCTGATGTCTATTCCAGGAATAACCTCCCTGGGGAGAATTTTGAAAGGATTTGAGCATTTTAAATGTCCTGAACTAAATTAGTTAATTAAAATATGGGTGAGCAAAGTCCACTGAGGTTAAAAGGAGAACAATAGTCAGCAACCATTTATCACCATGCCCTGTTCAAGGATTTCAAGACACCTGATTAACAGTGGCAATTCTCATTTAGATTCGTTATCTGAGGGAGCAGAGTTGTTATTGATCCAACAGCTGACCTCACTGCAGGCTTAGACTGTGACAATAATAATCTCTCCATATAGTAGGCCTGCAGTCATTGACAGTTTGAGTAATGATTAGATGAAACAGATGAATAAACAGCTAATTCCAAAAAACTCTCATTCTCATGCTTTAGACTTTCCACATGCTTCATATCTCTCTTTTTATCTTTCTCCTTCCTTCTCTATTTCTTCTTTTCCTCTTTTAAAATGAGTTATTAAATTTTTAAAGGAAGTGCTAACAGAGTTCAAACTGTGGAAGAAGAAAAAGTTTTCCTCTACCCTCAGGTTCAATATCTGAGACCCTGCAAATTTAACTGACAAAAGACAGATTAACAGGAAAACACTACACAGATTTATTGCCATTTTACAAGCATGGGTGTTTCTAGACAAGAAGTGAAACTCAAAAGAAGCAGTTAGACTTGGGGACTTACCTGCCATTTCAACAATGGAAAATGGGTTTGGGCTTCAAGGAACAACAAATTGAGAGAAAGTAACAGGAAAATGTATCGGAGAAACTAATGGAAGATAAGCGTTATTTTAGTAAGGTTTTTTTAGGCCGACTCATCTCCATGCGAACTCTCTGTCTCCAGTAATAATAAGAGTTGCTCCTTTCTTCCTGGTTTGGGAGGTGGGGAGCACCTTCACAAAGGGAAACCTGTGCCTTTTGGGTGGAAGCTAACGAAGAGGAACAGAGAGCCCTTTCTGCATTTTTTGATTTTCAATTGCCTTCAGTCTAAAATAATCCTTATGCCAAAATGGCACATTTGGGGGTGGCATATTCTGAACACCTATGAATCCTTTTTATTTCATCACATCCTAACAACAGCAACTAAGAATATCTTCTAAATTCATTATATAAATGGTAATTTAACTCAAGGGGAAAAAAACTTGACCAAATATTAGGTTTAAACACTATAATTTTCATGAGGAATAGAATGTCGACATGAAATCAATGCTTTTAGAACTTTTTCTACTAAAAATTCATGAATGAGAGCAATGAGCTTGAGCTACATCAACACAATGTTAAACATCTGGAGGGGAAGTGGAAAATGCAAGCAATTGTCCAGATACTTTGTCTACACAAAATTCAGCCATCCAGATGTTTGCTTTCCCCAGACCCAACATCTAGACGATTGGCAAAATTCCCTTCATTTCTATCAGAATGTGAAACATCCCTCATCTACTCTTAACAATAAGCTACATCGTTCTTGAGTGGGATTTCAACCAGATTGTCTCTCCTACTCAACTCTTCTATTCTTTCGATGTATCTGTATATTTTTTAAAGTACAAAGGAATGAAAAAATAGCAAATTGTCTGTGTCTTCTTAAAGTAATTGCAGAACAATCACTGTTTGGTTTGTATTTCCCTTGCAGTACCTAGCACACCAGGTGCAGTCAATAAACATTAAGGCATCAAATAAATCAGAATTCCAAATTGTGGTCTGCATTGAAGAATACATTACAGTCAGCTGCTTTTGCAGCAGGGTGAATTTCAGAAAAATACTCAATTGATTGGCTTTTCTCAAACGTTAATGTGCATACAAATCTTCAGGGGATATTTTTTTAAATGCAGATTCTGATTCAGTAGGTCTGGGCTGGGGCCCAAGACACTACATTTCTATCAAATTCTCAGGTTACTCTGATGACAGTTGGTCCATAGCTGAGTAGCAACCAGATGGGTTATTGGCAAGAGGAAAAGATTAAATCTGTCCCTTCACCAATTTTAAAGCATATCTATTATAAACAATATTCCAAATATATTTAAATTAAGGAAATAATTTTAATAAAATTTTAATCTAAAATAATTGAATAAATCATCAAAACATAAAAAGCTGACAAAATAGAATCTGTAACCTAAAACTAAAGGGGCTATTTGGAGGAAAAACATGGTTTACTAAATGCTAATAAAATCCGTGTTGATAGTAGAAAAGAGCCAAAAAGTTAGGTCTCAAGCTAAGATTACAAATACAAACTAATAGGTACTTACTTTAGTACAGGTTTTAAAAGTGCCCCCTCCCCCAAAAAGTCAGTCTTTCAGGTGTACTTACAGCAAGAAAAAATAAATAAATTACATCTTCAAGTGTAGAATAGTAAACATCATAAATGGATCCATGGTTTCAGTAGATTGATACATAGGATGGTCTGTTTTAAGAAAATCTTTATGATCAGAATATGATGTGTTTTATTATTTTTTCACTATTCTATCTAAACCATCACATAGTGTCAGAAAAAATAAACTTATTCGTTTAATCAATATTGAACTCAATCACTGAAAAATCACTGTGCCAGACACTCTCTGGGGTTGTAGTACTCAATAGCATGCATTCTATCATGGATCTTGTCGTCTAACAGGAAGGAAATATGCATGCATAAATAACTAGAACATGAATTCAAAGTGTGATAATTGTTATGACAAATATGCAAATAATGGGTTTTGGAAATTAAGAAGAACTACGAGCAGAATTGTGGTTAGACAGTAACCCTTCCCAAAGGTTCTTAAAAGGAAGTGCCTGGATGAAGTACTAAATTTTCTGAAATCCTCCCCGATTCAATAATTTAATAATCACAAGAATTCTCATTTGTATATCCTCTTCCAATTCAAGCCAAAAGGGATCCTCATCTGATAAAGATATTAAGAAAACATTACCAACAATTCCCCAAGTGAATACCTGCAATACTCAAACAGCTTTCCAAATGTGTATATAGCCAGTGGTGTGCTGGTAATTGTTTCACAAACAGCCCTGGGGGATGGTGACAGAAGCTCTAATTTGTAGACTTTACTAATTTCCATGGTGCAAGTACCCAAGACTGACTTTGGGGAATTAAAGTGAGATCACTGAACCCTGAGTTGGGAAGATATGTTCACAATCAACCCTCTCACATATCTGATGACATTTATGTTTAGTAGCAAAGAAGGATAAAGGCTTTTAAGAAAAACCGTCCTGAATTTAAAACTTGGTTCTGAGATTAATCAGCAATTAAAACTTCAGTAAATTACTCAACATCTCTAGGTTTCAGTCTCTTTTGTAATACAATCTAGCTGTTATAAGAAACTAATCTGTTAAAAAAAAATTATGTATCATTAGGTGGTGTCATTGTTAACCAAAACAATTCTACTAGAAAATTAATCTGGCCGGGTGTGGTGGCTCACACCTGTAATCCCAGTGCTTTGGTAGGCCAAGGCGGGTGGATCATGAGGTCAGGAGATAGAGACCATCCTGGCCAACATCATAAAACCCTGTCTGTACTAAAAATACAAAAATTAGCCAGGCATGGTGGTGTGCACCTGTAGTCCCAGCTACTCAGGAAGCTGAGGCAGAAGAAACGCTTGAACCCAGGAGGTGGAGGTTGCAGTGAGCCGAGATCTCGCCACTGCACTCCAGCCTGGGAGACAGAGCGAGACTCCATCTCAAAAAGAAAGAAGAAAGAAAAAGAAACAGAGAGAAAAAAAGTTAATCTTTGAGAAAATTTCTAATCACAATCTCCACCTACAGTATCTTTCCAAAAAGTAGTATTTTTAATATATTTTTAGAAATAACACTAGCAGTCATCTCCTCCTGGGAACTGTTAAGACTAAATTTTAAGATAAGATGGTCTTGCATAGTCATGAAAATACTAAAAAAAAAAAAAAAAAAGAAAAAAAAAAAAAAAAAAAAAAAATACTGGTTCTTTGGGCCATAATATGAATATTCTGAAAGATTTATCAAGCATTTTCATTCACTATTGAGTCAGAAAACTTCAGTTGACATACATAGTGCTAACAAATTACACTATTCATTTGGGCTTTGGACTTACTGTGCCTTATCTTGGTCTCTAATTATATAGTATCATAGCACAATATCAAAGCTAGAATGTGACCTTGAGTTGCAACTCTTTGTGTACTGTCAATCCCCACTGCCGTTCACCTCACTTATGGATCAGATTATAAGTGATTTTGTGGCAGATTGGGTTCTGTCACTGTATCTTTTCATTGCCTCTTCCAGGGCTTGGCACATAGTACTTTCATAAGTATTTGCTGAATTAAGATGATTTCATACTCTTTCTGAAATAAGTTCCATTAACTTATTACCATAAGAAGCAAAATAGGAATTTCAAAGCCAAAATGCCAGAAACTATACTCCGTCTTTTAGAGAATCATAAGGCACATTAGCATAATAAAGGATTTGCAAAGTTTAGCAGTCAAGAAACCTGTTTAAAATTATTTAACCTAAAATTTTCTATTCAAAGAAGGAACTCCTATTAATAAAGTAACTATAAATGTTATTACTTAAACATGGACATTTTCTACAGTAAAATGAGACACTTAATAATTATACCCAAAACAAACATAAACTGGGACTATACCAGATGAACCTGAACGTATAGCCATCCTGTCTATGAATATCTTTTGCAAGTAGATAGAAAAATGAAAATTCCACAACTACTGTAGACGGATCAAAGTTTAGGAAACAATGGTTGACCTAACTCCCTCATTCTACTGGTGAGGGACGTGAGGTCCAAGAAAAGCTAAATACTTTCCATTGGCAAGTTCCTTAGAATCCAGTTAGAGTTAGACCTGTGAATAAAATCCAGTTCATTGGAATGCCATTTTCAAATCTGTTTCTAATTTATACAAATGTCATTAATCCTGAAATTAACACAACTAATTATTCGGCTATGTGGTCACAAAGAAAATAAATTCTGAACTTGCATGCCCCTTTTGGATATCGTTTCGTCATACAAAAAGTATTGATTTTGGGTACGATCAAATGTAAATTAAATGTCAGCCTGGGCCTCTCGTCTCTTCAGAGGTGTAGGAATAATTGCCTCAAGCCCCCAGCAATTCCATGGCCTAGTAAAAGGCCAAGGTTTTACTCCAAAATTTCTGTAAATTCCTGCAGGCCCATTTCTCATAGCCTCCTCTGCCATCTGGGCTCTGTGACATACTGCACTAGCCCACACACAAACATAGCACTCTTTAGTTTCCACAGAACAGGTGTAGTCTCAAAAAGTCGCTAAAAGATTTTGAAAATTTTCATAAGGAAGAAGGAAGGATTATTTCATAGCAACACAAATAATAGTAACAATTAAGCTACAGCATTCCCCAGAACATCTGTTGACTCTCCCTGCCTTGAATTTTTGCTGGCCCCCATCTTCGTACCATTTCCTGGCTCTCTTCTCTTCTCTTTCCTCCTATCGAAGTGAGTATTTTAACTCCTCTTCCTTGCTGGGTATTTAACCACAGAATTCTTTCCCCTATACTCATAAAATGAAAACAAAAACCTTTCCTTCTGCTCTGAAGTCTCGATATTACCTAGTATTCTCAACCATGTTACGACTTGAGTGTTGGGTCTGTGCTGGAGGGAGGGTTCTCTATTTCAGTCACTCTTCCAATTGAGATAGAGCGTGCTTTAAAAGGAATCCAGGTGCAAATAATATTCTGAGCCTCATTAAGCAATTATATAGCTCACTTGGAGGATAATTGAGTTACTCGAAATGGTGACTTGAATTAGGGTGGTAGCAACAAAAGTGTAGCAAAATGGACAGATATGAGACCCTTAGGAGTTAGAAGGCACAGGTATTGTGGTAGATTGAGTAAGTGAGAATGAAGAGGTATGTATAATCAAGTACAACCCTGAGTTCTCTAGCTTGGGCAGCTAGAGCGTGGAAAACCCCATTTACAAAGATAGTGAGCCCTGGGAGGGAGCAGATTCAGAAGGGGGTATGATGAGATCAGTTTTGGAAATGTTAAATATAAAGTATCCATGAAAGAACCATAAGAGGTGCTCCCTACACCTTTGGATGTGTGTGTTTGGCAGTCAGGAGAGGGGAAGTGAGGGATATTCACAAATGCCTGGATCTAAGTACTAGTTCTCCCACTTACTAGGTATGTGCTTTGAGCAAGCTACTTAAACTCTCCATGCCTCAGTCTCTTAATCTGTACATTAAGAATTACTATTACACTTCTGTATTATAAAGATAGATCAGGATTCCTGGGATAACACATATGAAGCTCTTAGCCTGTCTCAATAAAAATAAGAAACTAAAAAAAATTTAGCACCTCCTATGTGCCAGACACTGCTCTGAACACTATATATATTCACTCACTTTTTATTTATAACAACCTTATATCATAGATACTATTATTGTTTCCATTTTCCAGAAGGAACAAATGCAGAAAAGGTAAGCAGCTTGCAAAGGCAGGAAGTAACAGGTTTGAACCCATGCAGTCTGGCTCCAGTGTCTGCATACTTAACCACTGCACAAGACCTTCTCTTAATAGTATCAGCTGAAATTATTATAATCATAGATTTGGAAGTCACTAGAACATTAGAACATGTTCTAGACATATACCTCTCAAATAAAGCATTAGCACTTAGTCCTTGCCTCAGATTCTACTTTCCAGGGAACCCATGCTAAACAACTATATTACCTAGACTTCTTTTGAAATTAGATAGGAACATGCAATGGGATTCCAGCCAATCAAATATAAAGAGAAATTATACATACCACTTCCAAACTTGGCACATGAAAATTTCTGTGCATTCTCAGCTCTGCTTTTTTTCCCTACAGAATATCTAAAAGGAAAAAAAAAAAAAAAAGGCCTTCTTTTAAGTTTATATGTAGTAGAACCTCTATTAACCTAGGTCTCTGAATGGGTAGATGAGAGAGCTGTCTGCTGACTTGTTCACATTCCCACTACCATTAGATGAATATGAAATAGTTCCTATTACATATATATATATGAGGTCTATTTATCACAGTAATCATTGTACCCTGGTTAATAAACCTATGTTGTCATTAAAATAAATAACCATAATTCAAAAGGTATAGTGCTAATTTTGAAAGTTTTTCTCTTTTTTTCTGCTTACTTGAAACTATATTTTACCTGTAAATTTGTATAAATTAAACAACAAAATCATATTTTTCCAAAATCCATAGTTATTAGGTCCTCTTTAAAAACCTCTTCCACCCCATTACCCTCCAACCACCTGCCACACATCCCCAGAAAATATCCAAATGATCTGAACTGTAAGATGCTCATCAGTACATTTTTGTGCTGGTTTTACTAAGACAATAATCTTAGGAATGCAAAAAGAAACTAACAGACTTCTGCATTTCTATACTACACGTTACTCATGAATAAGAACAATTATTCTCTAAAAATTAGAAAAGTCACCTGGGGAGGGATACTTGGCTTTTTATTTTATTTTATAATAGATGGTGCTCTCTATTCTTCAGGAGACGACTGTGTACATAACCGTTTCTCTCATTCGCAATCACTGCTCAATGGGCTCAATCTTTTATACAAACAACTCAAATTGTTTGTATAAATTCAATTCATTCTCTTTTCTCCACTCAATTCATTCTCTTTCTCCCTCTTGATATCTACACAATCACTCCCTAAAGATAAGCCTGTTATATAGGGGAAATAGTAAATACCTACCCTTCTCTCCCAGCACTTCATTCGCTAGAAAAAGAACAGATGCTGGGTCAGTCATGTGCTAAGAATTAATGTCAGCAACACATCAGAAAAGTTGCTAGGGAGAAACACAACCCAAATCAAAGACTGGGGAAGGGGTGAGTCAGGAATGCTGGAGGAAGTCAACATCTGTGGCTTCTTGCTGGAGGGAAATTAATGGTCCATTTTCGGTAAATGGTGCTGGAAAAACTGATATCCACGTGCAGAAGAATGAAACTATACCCCTATCTTTTGCAATATGCAAAAATCAAATAAAAATGGACTAAAGACCTAAATCCAAGACCTCAAACTATGAAATTACTACAAGAAAATATTGGGGGAAGTCTCTAGGCCACTGGTCTGAGCAAAAATTTCTTGAGCAATACCCCATAAGCACAGGTAACCAAAGCAAAAATGGACAAACGGGATCACAGCAAGTTAAATAGCTTCTTCCCAGAAAAGGATACAATCAACAAAGTGAAGAGACAACCTATATAATGGGAGAGAGCATTTGCAAACTACCCATCTGAGAAGAGATTAATAACCAGAATATATAAGGAGGTCAAACAACTCTATGGAAAAAACTTTAATAATTTGATCAAAAATAGAAAAGATTTAAATAGACATTTCTCAAAAGAAGTCATACAAACGGCAAACAGACATATGAAAAGGTGCTCAATATCAAATAATCATTTGATGCGCATTTGAAGTGCAAATCCAAATCACTATCAGATGTGGTTACATCCCAGTAAAAATGCCTTATATACAAAAGACAGGCAATAACAAATGGTGGAGAGGAGGTAAAGGAAAGGGGGCCCTTATACACTAATTGTGGGAAGATAAATTAGTACAAACACTATGGAGAACAGTTGAAGGTTCGTCAAAAAACTAAAAATTGAGCTACCATGTGATCCAGCAATCCCACTGCTGCGTATATACCCAAAAGAAATGAAATCAGTATATCAAAGCGATATCTGCACTCCTATATTTGTTGCAGCACTGTTTACAACAGCTAAGCATTGGAAATAACCTAAGTGTTAATTAACATATCAATATATATGAATATAAATATATATATGAACATTTTTCTTTATATATATATTTTATTGCACTTTAGCTTCTAGGGTACATGTGCAGAACATGCAGGATTGTTGCATAGGTACATACGTGGCAATGTGGCTTGCTGCCTCCATCCCCCCATCACCTATATCTGGCATTTCTCCCCATGTTATCGCTCCCCAACCTCCCTAACCACCACTGTCCCTTCCCTATTGCCCCACAACAGACCCCAGTGTGTTGCCCTGGAGGCAACGCCATACATCTACAACCATCGGATCTTTGACAAACCTGACAAAAATAAGCAATGGGGAAAGAATTCCCTGTTTAATAAATGGTGTTGGGAACACTGGCTAGCTATGTGCAGAAAGCAGAAACTGAATCCCTTCCTGACACCTTACACTAAAATTAACTCCAGATGGATTAAAGACTTAAAAATAAGACCTAACACCATAAAAATGCTAGAAGGAAAACCTAGGCAAAACCATTCAGGACACAGGCATAGGCAAGGACTTCATGTCTAAAACACCAAAAGTATTGACAACAAAAGCCAAAATAGACAAATGGGATCTAATTAAACTCCAGGTCTTCTGCACAGCAAAAGAAACAGTCATTAGAGTGAATCGGCAACCAACAGAATAGGAAAAATTTTTGCAATCTACCCATGTGAAAAAGGGCTAATATCCAGAATCTACAAAGAACTAAAACAGATTTACAAGAAAAACAAACAAACAAACGCATTCAAAAGTGGGCAAAGGATATGAACAGACAATTTTCAAAAGAAGACATTTATGAGGCCAACAAGCGTATGAAAAAATGCTCATCATCACTGGTCATTAGAGAAATGCAAATCAAAACCACAGTGAGATACCATCTCATGCCAGTTAGAATGGCAATTGTTAAAAAGTCAGGAAACAACAGATGCTGGAGAGGATGTGGAGAAACAGGAACACTTTTACACTGTTGGTGGGAGTGTAAATTAGTTCAACCATTGTGGAAGACAGTGTGGTGATTCCTCAAGGACCTAGAAATAGAAATTCCATTTGACCCAGCAACCCCATTACTGGGTATATATCCAAAGGATTATAAATAATTCTGTTATAAAGACACATGCACATGAACGTTCATTGCAGCACGGTTTACAATAGGAAAGACCTGGAACCAACCCAAATGCCCATCGATGACAGACTGGACAACGAAAATGTGGCACATATACACCATGGAATACTATGCCGCCATAAAAAACGATGAGTTTATGTCTTTTGTAGGGACATGGATGAATCTGGAAACCATCATTCTCAACAAACTGACACAGAACGGAAAATCAAACACTGCATGTTCTCACTCATAGGCAGGTGTTGAACAATGAGAACACCATGGACACAGGGAGGGGAGCATCACACACTGTGGTCAGTTGAGGGGGTTAGGGGAGGGACAGTGTGGGGTAGAGAGGGTGGGGAGGGATAATGAGGGAAGAAATACCAGATAGAGGAGATGGGTGGACGAAGGCAGCAAACCACTGTGCCATGTATATACCTATGCAACAATCCTGCATGATTTGCACATATACCCCAGAACCTAAAGTACAAAACAAACAAAAAAAAAACAAAAAAAAACCAGGAGATTCTGTCATTTGCAACTTTGGAGATGAAACTGGAAATCATTATGTTAACTAAAATAAGCCAGACACAGAAATACAAACAACACATGTTCTCACTTATTTGTGAGGTCTATAAACCAAAACAACTGAACTCATGGACATAGAGTGAAGAAGGATAGTTACCATAGGCTGGGAAGGGTAGTAGGGGGTTGGTGGGGTGGTGTAGAGAGTTAATGGGTACAAAAAAATAGAAAGAATGAATAAGATCTACTATTTGATAGCACAATAAGGTGACTATAGTCAATAACCTAATTGTACATTTTTAAATTACTTAAAGAGTATAATTGGACTGTTAGTAACTCAAAGGATTAATGCTTGATGGGGTTAATACCCCATTCTCCATGATGTATTTATTTCACATTGCATGCCTGTATCGAAGTATCTCACGTACTCCATAAATATATCCACCTACTATGTACCCAAAAAAATGTTTAAAAATTGAAATTAGGCTGGGAGCAGTGGCTCACACCTATAATCCCAGCATTTTGGGAGGTCAAGGAGAGCGAATCACAAGATCAAGAGATCGACACCATCCTGGCCAACATGGCGAAACCCCATCTCTACTAAAAATACAAAAATTAGCTGGGTGTGGTGGCACGTGCCTGTAGTCCCAGCTGCTCAGGAGGCTGAGGTAGGAGAATCGCTTGAACCTAAGAGGCAGAGGTTGCAGTGAGCCGAGATCGTGCCACTGCACTCCAGCCTGGCGACACAGCAAGACTCTGTCTCAGGAAGAAAAAAAAATTGAAATTAAAAGAAAGAAACAGTTCATAGATCTTGCTAGGTCTCAGCTTCACTAATAGGACATCTTAAATGGAGGAAAAAACTTTGCATTTTCTTTGTTCACTCAACAAATATTTATTGAGAACTTATACACCAGGTGCAGTCACTAGGAACATACAAGATAATTAGGTGACTCTTTGTATAGAGCTTGTGGTCTAGTCTGGAAACTCCCCATTACACTTTCTACAAGTCAAAGAAGCCAAGGGAGCCCCACATGCTTTTCTGAGAAAAATAAATTGCAAAAGAAGTTATTTTTATGATCTTAGACTTCAATTATAAAGCTTCTAAAAGTATTCTTCCATGGTTTAAGATAGAAATCTCAGGACTTTGGTTACTGAACTAAAATTCAGAACATAACTTCTGACAAATAGTATTTCAACCATTTATCTAAAGACCTTAGGAGAGAGATTTTTTTCTCTCCTAAAGTCTTTAAATACATTATCTGATTTGCTCCTGTGAGTTAGGTATTGTATCCCCATCT
>NW_022436944.1:40710352-40738216 GCF_009761245.1 Sapajus apella | reverse complement strand
TTAGCCAAGGTTCTCCAGAGAGAGACAGAGACACTTACAGGAATTGGCTCATGAGCTTATGGAGGCCAAGAAGTCCCGTGATCTGTCATCTGCAAGCTGGAAAACCAGGAAAGCCAGTGGTGTGATTCAGTCTGAGTCAAAAGGCCCAAGTACCAGCTGCACCAATGTCTGAGGGCAAGAGGGGATGAGTGTCCCAACTTGAACAGAAGCAAATTTGCCCTTCCTCTGCCCTTTTGTTCTGTTCATGGCCTCAACAGACTGGATAATATCCATTCACATTGGTAAGGGTGATTTTCTTTACACAGACTCCCAATTGAAATGCTGATCTCTTCCAGATACACTCTCACAGACACAGCCAGAAATCGTGTTTTACCAGCTATCTGGACATCCCTTACACCAATCAAATTGACACCTAAAATTAGCCATCATGGTGTGTACATGCTGTTCAGGACAGAAAAGAAAACAATGAACAATAGAGACACCTCCCCTCCCCTGATCCCACCAAAAGAAAAAACACCTGCCCTTATGGAGATTGTCTCCTGGAAGGAAGAAAAAAATGTGCATGAATAAAATACGTGCTTACTAGATAGGAAAACATACTATAGAGATGAATAATGCACGTGAAAAGGAAAGGATATGTTCAGGCAGGTGCTGTAATTTCAGATAGGGAAGCTAAGGAAGGACTGTCTAAAAAATATGACAGGTGAGCAAATACCCCAGGAGATGAGGGAGTGAGCTATAGGCTTATGGGAGATGAGAGGAGCCCTCCAGTGTGAGATTACAAAAGTGCAAAGCGTTGGGAGAACGCTGACCTGAGTTGGGAGAATGTTGGCCTGCTGGAGTTGTAGTCACGAGACCCATGGGCTGCAGCGGAATAATCAAGGGGATGAGCAGCAAGAAAAAGGGTCAAGGAAGGAAAGAGATGAAAGACCAAGCCAAAACTTCAGCATTTACTCAGTCATTGTAAGAACGCTGGCTTTTACTCAAAGCTGAATGAAAGGAGGGCGCAGAGCATTGGAAAGGTGTGATGTGACTTGTATTTTAACAGAATCATTTTGCCTGTTTTGTTGAGAATAGATTGTAAGGAGCTAAGGGCAGGAGCAGTGAAACCAGGCAGATTGTTCTTGCAACAGTTCCAGTGAAAGACAACTATGGCCTAAACCAGAGCAGTAGCAGTGAAGGTACTGAGAAATGGCCATCCAGCTTCTGCATGTATTGTGAAGGTAAATCCAACAGGATTTTCTGACAGATCAGATAGAGATTACCCTCAGTGTTTCTGACCTGAATAACAGGAAGAATAGATTGTCATTTACTGCAACAAGGAAAGATAATGGGACAGAATCCTCAAACTGAGAATCTCTAGGGACTGTAAACTATAGGACAAGGCTAGTTCTACGTAAATTGTAATCTAAAAGTATTGTTTTCATTTTTTACTTTTCTAAATAACAGCAAGGAAAAAGCAAGAAGAAAGCAAATAGGGAAATGGAAATTTGTTTTTAATTCGTAAGAAAGTCTTTTTACAAACCTGTCATTCTGGATTTATTTTTCACTATTTCCAAGGAATATTTTCTCATTTCTACCAAAATGGTTGTCTTAGTTTGGGTTCTCACAATTCTCAGCAAGCAGAAGTGTGGGCCACAGAAGTGGAACAGGGGAAGAGCGTCAGCCAATGCAAGGATGCATCATGGAGCTAGTAGCCACTGTGGGTGGCTAAGTCCCAGTGGGTCTCTCTAAGAAGCCATGTAAAATGCGTGCCAGAATTGTCCCTGTGACAACCCTGGGATATTTTTCACTGTCTTCCACCTCCGTTGGTTGAAGCCTGTCACCATAAACATGGACTCCACCACACTTACTGACAGTCTCTGTGGTGTTGAGCAGCCTTTGTAGGCATCAGAGGAAGCCCTGAGGCCAAAATTCAGAGCAACATAATGGTAGACCCTTGAGTTGGGACACCGTCAACGTGCATGGAATTATCTAATTCACGTGACCTTAAATTAGGTGGGAAGGGTGTGATATGTGGTGCGAGTCATCGCAAATGACGGCTACACTGTTGTCCATGCTTCCCTGCACCTGCCTTGTGCTTTCACCTCTCTCCACTTTGCTTCTCTGTTTTATTTCCCATTACACTCCCAAACACTTTTTTACCTATGAGCTGTGACCAGCAGTCAAAGTTCAGGTGAAATTTCACTTCCTCTCAAAAAACCAAGGGCCATTTCCAGTTAGAAGTGCCTTTCACTCTTCTTAATGGCTACAGCATGAACACCCTTAACTTTGGACACTTAACTTCAATGCCTTATGGATAGTTAAATCTTTAATACATGCTTTAGCTTGCCAAGTAGATCTGGCCATCCTGGCCATATGATGGCCAGAATTCTTTGTAACCACTCTGTTGATTTATTCTACCCCATATAGGTGGATTTGACCTTCTCTGGTGGCACAGAGGGGCAAAGACAGCAACCAAAATAGCTGATTACCATGATCACTAGTATCTTGGGTTGCATCAAAAGCCACTAGTAGAATGAACTTCCTTTATTCTCCCCAAAACTGACAGGTAGAACAGGCAATTCCACAAATATAAACACTTGGCATATTTGCTGTGCTTGAAAGTCTCTGAAAACTCTAAAAAAAATTAAGATTTTTTTAATGGACCCTTTTGGCCAGGTGCAGTGGCTCACATCTGTAATCCCAGCACTTTGGAAAATTGAGGAGGGAAGATCATTTGAAGCCAGGACTTCAAGACCAGTCTGGTCAATATAATGAGGCTTCATCTTGAAAAAAAGTAAAAAAAAAAAAAAAATAGCCAAGTTAGGTAGCATGTGCCTATAGTCCTAGCTACTGAGAAGCCTGAGAAGGGAAAATCCCTTGAGCCCAAGAGTTTGAGGCTGCTGTGAGCTATGATCGCACCACTGCACTCCAACCTGGGTGACAGAGCAAGATCCTGACTCAAAGAAAAAGGTCAGGGGAACCCTTTTGACATGACAGGGAGGGGTAGGGCTTGAAATAGCCTGATTGGTTTACAAATTGAATACATCTTTCTGCTGATTCAGATATCGGGTATAGGCTAGACATAGGTAGTAGCCATACAACTTCATTCCTCATATACTGTATTTTGTAAATTGAATATTCTACAAGCACAAGAAAAATGGATGTAGTGGCTGACTCTTCTCCCAGAAAGACAATGACTTAGGCATAACCAATAATAGTACATATGGCCTGATAGACGGAAGGGAGGTGGGAAGGGTCCTTGAGCATATTAAGGCAACCCTGGATGTGGTAATATCTTGGTGGTTATATTATTTTTAATATCCTTATCGGTTAGAGATCCATACTGATATATTGATGTACAGCAAAAAAATGCATCTAAAATATGCTTTTTTAAATGTCAGAAAAAAATAACAAAATGTTTATATTTGTTAAAGCTAGGTCATGGATACATGAGTGAAATCTATTTTGCAAATCTGAGAATTTTCATTATAAAATATTTTTTCAAAGAGCTACACACTGGGTCAGAAACTTGTGTACAGCTGAGGTATCAAGCTGTGAGCCTCTAACTGTAGCAGCTGCTACAGCACCAATAAATAGAAAATTCATGAACCTTTAATTGCTCATCATCACCAATGCATTGCTGCACAGAGTGGGAAGGTTTCCCCACACTAGGGAACAGGGAGTCCTGGTGTAGTAAAAAATGTGGTCGCAGTCTTGGTTGTTCTGCACAAACTTTTCCCAGATCCCAGCCTGTCTCCCTTTCCCACTCAGGATAGTTAACAGAATGTCACAGCCACAGAGTCCATTGCTCTTCACCATACCTGCAGCTTCAAGTACCTTCTTGACCACAACATTCATTTTCTTCCTGACCTATTCATGTTCATCTAATCTTGTTATTTCAATACATTAATTCTTGCCCAAAGACAAGAGCATGACCTCCTCTAATAGAGTAATTTCCCATTCATATTACTTAACCAGTTTGTTGATACTACCATGAGTATCTCCCATATTCATTAATAACTACCATTCTGCCATTTAGCTTGTTTTTCTAAATTTAATTTCTCTCAAAAATGGATTCAACTCTGCATTGACTCAAATTCTTCTTTCCAACCAATATTTCCTTCACTTAGCAACTCCCATAGGAGACTTAGCTCAGAACTAAGCAAAGGCTGTTATCTGGTAAACAGCCCTTGGTTTTACTCATTGAGCTACTAACTAAATCCAAGGATTTAGGAGCGAAAGCTTCATTCATTCATTTGTCCAAAAGGCAGTTGACAAGCACCTATTGTATGCCATCTCCTGGATCTATGAAAAGAAACAAATTAGGTACCAACTTTGAAGAAAGTCAAAATCTAATAGGAGATAAATGCATAAGCAGCTGTAATTATATTATTTTTCAAATAACCTAATTATATCTATTTATATACATATTTCTAACTTCTATATATTATATACTAAATATATATTTCTAACTACTATATATTAGAAATATATATAGAAGTAAATGTGTAGAAATATGTATTTCTGTGTGTGTATATATATGTATATGCATATATGTGGTGCAAGTCATCACAAATGACTGCCACACTGTGTTATCCATGCTTCCCTGAACCTATATACACCTGTGTGCATATACATATTTTCTGCACTGATATATACACACATATACCTATGTATATGTACACATACATACATACTAGATAAGTGGCAACATCAGTGAATATGCTCACTTTGACTTCTTGGAGTTACAAAATGGAGGTATGTAGAGGAGGCTTCTCAAAAATTTTTTTAAAAAATTGATTTTAGCTCTGTGAGGTAGAATAGCAGTTTGTCAAGATAAAGGCTGGGCGTGGTGGCTCACACCTGTAATCCCAGCACTTTAGGAGGCCGAGGCGGGTGGAAAACTGAGGTCAGGAGTTTGAGACCAGCTTGACCAACATGGAGAAACCCCATGTCTACTAAAAATACAAAATTATCTTGGCATGGTGGTACATGCCTGTAATCCCAGCTACTTGGGAGACTGAGGGAGGAGAATTGCTTGAACCTGGGAGGTGGATGTTGTGGTGAGTCGAGATCGCGCCACTGCACTCCAGCCTGGGCAACAAAAGCAAAACTCCAACTCAAAAAAATAAAAAATAGAATTGGAGATAGAAAAACCTCGGAGAAGCTAAAATTCACAACAGGAAATCATAAAACATAAGGTTGGAAGGGTAGAACATAAAGGTTCTAAGGATATATACTTTGAGACTTATTCCACAGAAAATAGAAAGTCACTAAAAGCTTTTAAGCAGAGCTGCCAAACAACAGGATTTACATTTTAGAAAAATTCCCCTGGAATAGAGTAGATGACTTTGAAGGCTTGGGGTGAGGTAATGGAGCAGAGCAATGAGGCAGCATCAGCAGTTACAGGATGATCATAGCTGTTCGAAGGACTGAAGATGCAGACCTGAATAAGGTGAATTGGACTGATCCATAAATGAATGTACCAGCCTGATTTAAACTTGTATTTTTCCCTAAAACAGCATTTCTTCTAATAAGTTACCCTGAGCATTTGTAAAGGAAAAATTGAGGAGCAGAGGACAGATTGTATGGTTTGGCTCTGTTACCACTCAAATCTCATCTCCAATTGTAATCCCCATAATGCCCACATGTCAAGGGAGGGAGTTAGTGGGAGATGATTAGATCATGGGGGAAGTTTTCTCCATGCTGTCCTCATGAGTGAGTGAGTTCTCACGAGATCTGATGGTTTTATAAGTGTTTGGCAGTTCCTCCTTCACACACTCTCTCTCTCCAGCTGCCATGTAAGACATGCCTGCTTCCCCTTCTGCCATGATTGTAAGTTTCCTCACGCCTCCCCAGCCATGCAGAATGATGAGTAAATTAATCCTCTTTTCTTTATAAATTACCCAGTCTCAGGAAATTCTTTATAGCAATGTCAGAATGAACTAATACAGCAGATAACAAAGAAATCTGCAAATATTATATATATAATAGAGAATAGCATGGTATATATATAATATACATATTATATATATAATAATAGAGAATAGCATGAGATATATATATGATATATATATATGCTATATATCTCATGCTACTCTCTATTATTCATTCAAACTTCCCCTTTTCTTTCCTCCCGCAGATGCCCTCAGCATGATCAGATTCCACGTCTGTGCTGACCTCCTCCTACCAGCTATTTCTTGTCTTTTTTCTTCCTAATTTTGAGCTCTGACCTTTACTGTTCTTTAAATCTTGGTTTTATACTGCAAAGGCTCTTAGTTCTAGAATGATGGCCAAGTGGCCAAACACATCTACCTGACTGGACAAGAATGTGACATTGTCATGCAGCCACTGTGAGGTATCAAAGTCAAGATCAATTTTGACAAGAATAAAAGCTTTCTGTCCTGCTGCCCCTGCCTCATGGGATTTTTAGGGTTTAGAGAAATATCCATTGTATGTCCTAAAATACTTGAATGCCCACATGAGATTGAATGCCATTTCAATAAATAAGCCATTTAACAGTGATGGTTTACATAACAGAATTACTCAGTTGGCTGTTCTTGAATTGTTCATTTTATTTGTAGGTTCAGGGGAAGTTAGTTTTGGCCAAGTATTTTTTTAATTTTGTTGAAAAATCAAGTTCCACGTGGTTAGGTTCCAAATAACAGATGGTATGGCAAAAATGTCAAAGCATTACAGGTTTAATTAAATAAGTGTCTATTGAGTACTAACATAGGCACACTCTATTACAGACAGACATTAATGTCTAATATAGAGTCCATTCTTTGAGAGAAATAGCCAGGCAATTCTTGAAGACAGATAATTACAGAACTGTGACTTACATGTTATTTGATGGTATACTAAGCAGGGTTCCTGACATCTTTGCTGCATGGTCAATATCCGGTTTGACCACTTCATCCTCCTTTTCATGGAGTCTTGACCCCTTGTGCCCTTCTCTCTACATCTTTTTCCTGGCTTCTAAAGAACTAAGAAACTGTTTCCAGCTGTCCTAACCCTCCTACTTTTCCACCATTCCAAAACATCCTTGATCTAAAATTGCCCTTTCCTCTTCCTTCTTCGATTCCCTCCAAACAAGACCTCTATTTCATTTTCTAAGTTAGGTGTTAGGAAAAAAGCAATCAACATGCCTGATTAAGCCAATTCACACTGAAGTCTAGGTGGTAGGAGGCTTAACTTTCATGGCAGCTTTTTAAAAAAACTTGTTATTCCAAATGGATCTTCGATTGGTGGGATGCATGAAGGAGTCATTTTTGAGGTGTGGGCAATCATACTTTTTTCTAATCTATTTATGCTGGCCAGAGACCCTACTTTCAATTTATTTTCTGCACAAAAATTCCCTTCTGAACTAAAGCCAATGCATGCTATTTGGTTTATTCATACCTTAGTGCTATGATTCTCTAGCTTAGGTCACCAGGTCATAATAAAGAATCACAACAGAAACCTGGGTTGGTTTTACATTTCTTACAGTCTGTAGCTGAGTTCCTTCTCTAAAGCCATATTCACACATCTGAATATGTATGAATTTCTAGATAGATTTTATGGCTTTTGGTACAGATAAAAGTTATATTGATTTTCTATTGCATTGTTAACTTGCCAAATAGCAAAATATCTACTTGGAAGTTAAAAAAAATAGCTTAAAAATATTTTTTAAATAGTAGTAGAATAGTGACCACAGTGCACACCCTCTTCTGAGAGTGAATTAATTTGGAGATCACAAACAGAGGAGTTAGTTACATCTTTGTGGCATTGCATCCTAACATCAGCTCTGTATACGGACAAATCTGCCCTTAGAAGATCCCTAACATCCCCCATTTAAAAAATGAGCAATTAAGAGCCACAAACACTGTTTCGCACTAACGCTGTTACAGTGAGGTCTTCCATATCAGTTCAGATTGCTGTTTCTTCAGTTGCACACCAGATAAAATCAAGGTTTGCATTTAGGGACTACATTGTAAGAAAAACATGTTTCTTTTAAGAGTAGACACACTTGGCCCTGGGATTCCCTTAAGTTAAATACCTATATAGATAGAGTCCACTGTATATTTGCCCCCCTTTGTTTAAAGAACACAAATTCTGTCCTCACAGTGTCTATGAGCTCGAGAATCACAGCACTAAGGTATAATAAATAGAAGAGACTGTCCCTCGTGCGTGCTGTGACAGAAATCAGCTTTCGGACCAGATATGCTGAGTCCCAAACCTGCGCTACACTCCTGCTACAAAAACTAAAAAGCAAGCCTAAAATTCACTATAGGTCCCTAGAAAGTCAAACCTTAGATATAAGACCAGGTTCCACTATCTTATTCTCTCAGCAGATCCTTAATATGTTTCTTCTCTGTGCCAGGTATTAGCTAAGCTCAGGTGATACAAAGTTGAACAAGATAGCACCCCTGCCTTCTTTGGGCTGGCTCATAGTTTAATGACATAATCAGGTGGTCACCGTGCAGTGTAATACGTGTTGTGACAGAGAAAGAAGCTGCCAACAAAGGGCACATACCACCAGGGCACCTAACCCACCTAAGGCAAAGGGTGAGGCAGGGGACACCAGAGAAAACTATTAAAGAACGAGGCATTCTGAGAGCTGGCATTGTATTTATTATTTATGATTTTATTTTTTAACCTTTGTACTTTGATATGATTTCAGATTTACAAAAAAAGGTTGCAATAAAACTATAAAGAATTCTCAAATACCCTTTAACCAGATGTACTAAATGCTGTTATATAAAATATGCTTACATACATGTATGCACACACATACATACAAATATACATTTCTTTTTTCAAAAAATAATTGGAGGCTGGGCACTGTGGCTCATGCCTGTAATCCCAGCACTTTGGGAGGCCGAAGTGGGTAGATCACCTGAGGTCAGGAGTTCGAGTCACCCTAGTCAAATGGTGAAAAATCGTCTCCACTAAAAATACAAAAGTTAGCTGGGCATAGTAGTGCACACCTGTAATCCCAGCTACGTGGGTGGCTAAGGCAGGAGAATCCCTTGAACCCAGGATGTGGAGGCTGCAGTGGGCCAAGATTGTACCACTGCACAACAGAGACTCTGTCTCAAAAAAAAAAAAAAAAATTTGAGAGTAACTTACAGAGATTATGATGCCCTCTTTACTCTTGAAGATTCCAGTATATATTTCCTAAAAGCAGGGACATTCTCTTCCATAGCCTACAAGTAACAAAATCAGGAAACAAATACCGATACAATACTACTATCTTATTTACAGACCTTTTTCAAATTGCACCAATTGTCCCAACGTGTACTCTGTAGCAGAAGAAATCCCCAGCTCATGTGCTGCATTCAGCTGTCGTGTCTATCCTACAATCTGGAACCGTTTCAGAGTATTTCTTTGTGTTTTATGACCTTGTAATTTTCAAAGTGCAGAGGCTGGTTACTTAGTAGAATGTCCCTGGATTTATCAGCATGTCTCTGGTTTATCTACTAACTAATCTAACCTGTTTCCCATGGTAAAATTTGGCATTAGCATGTTTGCCAGAAATATAATGAAGGTATATTGTGCATTTTGAGATGAGTTTTGAAGAGTGAAGAGGAGTTAGCCCACAAAACATATTGCCATATTAATGCATTTTTGCATTCAGACTTGAGAGGATGGAAGACAGAAGGCAAACGGATAGCCTATAATTTTACTAAATAATATTTATCAAGTAGTTACTAAGCACCAAGCACTGTCTGAAATGCATTACATAAGTTAACTTCATCATCTTCACAACATCCTTATAACAACCTCACCATGACTATTATTTTTCCATTTTTCTGATGAGAAAGAATCAGGCACAAAAAGATGATGAGGCTAGCGCTTGGTGCAGCTAGTATTGAATTCCAGGCGGATTGACTCTTGCTCATTCTGTCAGAAGAAGGGTCTTAGTGAAAGCAAAACGCTTACAAAAAACAGCTCGTGTCTTCAAAATCAGTTGGCTTGGAGGTGTGCAACTGGTCCAAGCAACTGGGTGTGGCTCTCCCGCCCTCTGCTGGCTGAATCGACTTATTGCATCCTATTAACTGCTTTCTGCTCAATTGGATGGTAAGTGCCGGGTAAAACCTCCATGCTAAGCAACAATGACTGAAATTTCTGCAAAACTCCTGAGTTATTCCTGACTTATGAGAATGCATAAGAATTTAGCATTCCTTTCATTTTTATTTTCTGGGTGCCTCAACTCCCTGCCACATTCTAAAGATTGGTCAGCACAATAAATTCTAAGCCCTGTCCTCACCAACTTCTTTTATAAAACTTCCCAGAATGTTTTTTTAACCGTGACAAATTTGGAATCCACTGAAGCAGTAAGAAAGCTAATGTTGAATTAATCAGAATACAATCCCCAGACAAGCCAATCATTACAGCTGAGAAAACCTGTAGGGAGGATGTTTGTCCTTGAAAAATATTTGAAAAAGATCCAGTGTGAAGCAAAGGTCATCTCACAGTAGGCTCTGAAGTGTCAAGTAAGACCAAGTCACTAGGCAAATAAGATGATAGAAAGGAAAAACTCCTTTGAACGAATCATAAGTAGCCTCTATTTTCCATCAAAAATCCTTTCTCTTCCAGGTAAAACCCTGTTTGTCTGAAATTCAGAAACCCATAGGGCTTCCACCAGATTCAACTGTTTTCTCTAGTAAAAGGAAGAAATGGAAGTAAAATAAAACCAGAAGACAATGGAAAGGGTCTTAAAAGGATAGCACACTGATTCATTCCATACACACAAGAAATGGGCCTGGCAAAAGAAAAAGAGTATGTTTAAATTCCCAAAAGATATCCAGAAGCAATTCTGTTCATTCTGCCTGATGGCAAATACAAATATGCTAGTGGCCATTATCAAACCACTTCTAACATCCCATGGGAATGAACTCTTTACTGAAATTTTGAGAATGCTCACACCGAACACAAGAAGGTCCCATGTAAGTATTTATTTGATAACTTCTAGATGCCTGTCTGTTTATCTGTCAGGTTGGAAGTGACACAAATACATTTGCATATGGCTATTACCAGGCTGAGGGCTGAAACCTTTGCCCCCAGATCAAATCAACTCAGTAGAAAAATGTCCTGTGGTAGGTGATTGGGCCAAGCAAGGCTGTCACTTCAAAGACTTCTTATTTATAATGAAGGATCAAGATTTCCATGAAGAATGAATCAGAACTTTATACATATAATCCCATCTGGAAACTAATCTTCTAAGCTATATTGTGGCATTATTGTCACAATAACACTGCATAACAACCAACCATGAAACATCAGCAGCCTACAACATTAAGCATTTATTGCTTACATGTCTGAGGTTGTCAACTACATGGCTCCACTGATCATACCTGGCCCCTCAATATGTCTGGGGCTGATGAGACTGTGTCTTTCATCATGCAGAAGCTACGCTAGTAATGTTCTCATGGCAGTGCTCTCAGCTAGACAACAGAAACAACCAATGCCTTCTTAGACCTAGGCTTAGAAATGGCTTGCTGTCATTTCTGGTGCATTCTGTTGGACAAAGCAATTCCCAAGCAAGCCCAAATTCAAGGAAAATAGACTATATTTTCATTGAAAGAAAATGCAGTCACAGAGCCAACAGTGTGCACACAGTGATAGGTAAAGGATTGGGGCCACAACTGCAATTTACTACAGGCCCAGAAAATCATTGAAATCCAATGGGTAACTCTCCACTTTCTCACATTTCACATATATCCTTCTCAATGGATAATCTACAAACAGTGGTCTCTAGGTTGTCCTGGGAAGATTTAAGAAAGAAGAAATTCTTAAACCTTAAGGACTTTTGTTTCTATGAGACCAGGAGCACACCAGCTAACTGAAGATATTATACCAGAGCCTTTGGATCTGACGTAAATTTGTATCTAGTGCCATCAGTTTCTCACTGCTATCTTGTCCAGACTTCATTCAAGAGCAGTCTAGAGTTTAAGAAAAAGCAGAAAATTTTCCCTAATATTTTCTCCTACTATATCACAATTTTTGGTCAAGAAATATATACAGTACTCATCTATATGTTTAAGAACTTTTCTAGTAATGTGTGATGAAATAAGATTAAAAATTAGGCTACTACAGGTTAATTTATTGATCAGTTGCAATCTTTCTAGGTGAAAACTGAAACACACATACTATGTGGACTTTTTTTAATTGTAAGAAGAACTAACAAAAGCCTTTTTTTTGGTTTGGAAATGCCCATGGTGAAACCTTGATAAACACACACACACACACACACACACACACACACACACATCATGACTATACAGTTCTCCAATAACAAGGTTATAACCACCTGTCATTATTTCCTTCCTTCTCAGATTTTTAAATCATTTTTTCATTCCATAACTGTTCAGCTACTTTTCTAGAAATACACAAATTAGAACTATTACAAGATCCCTCTTCCCTCAGTTTGTAAATCTATAATTGTAACTGCATGAAAAAGCCTAACATTTTCAATGATTACCTTTTCTTTACTACATTCCAAGAGATTTTGCAACGAGCAAGAACAAAAAATTAATCTTCTTTCTTTCTTTCTTTCCTTCCTTCCTAGTCTAAGTAAGACTAGAAGCAATAATATGATGAAACATATGCTTCTGGTATTTTCATCTTCCTGGATTGATGATATACCAGGCAGCCCAATTTTCCCCCAAAGGATAGGTGTGCATTCAAAATATTAAGCCCCTAACAAAGACAAATATAAATGCAATTTGAGAAACCCCATTTCTTTCCAAGTCCACTGCATCTATTAATGTAGCCCCCTGACCAAGGATAAGTTCATCTCGCTGTAATACAAATTCTTTTACTCTACCTGACACTCTGCCTACCTTTTTGTATGTTGGAATATAAAAAACAATTTCAAGAAATAAAAATCACCTCCTGTAACCTATGTTTGCTGATGCCAACCATATTGATTGCTTGACCTTTACGAAGTCTACTGACTAGGTGATGCGTGATGTTTGGGGATTAAACATGCTGACTTACTTTTTTTCTAAGTCAAATTTAAACTCTGACTACCCAAAATCAAACCCTGCAGAGTATCTCAGCCTGTCCCCACTTTGCAGTGCTCTCCCTGACATTTGGATACCACTTATTGATTGAATTTTTAGCAGCTGTCATTCAAGGACATCCAGCTTTAGCTGGACAAGCATTGGAATGGCAGACTCCCAAGGGCCTGAAAATGACCCAGTTTGACACAAATGTGGATAATCTTTCTGCAGAAATAAATGGGTTCAACCAGGTCATCAGTTTAACTGATAACTCTCATTCAGTTATGACTGTCACAATTAAGAAACAGTTTTAGTAACAGAGGTATTCAGAGTTAGGGGTTTTCCTTTTCAGGAAAGGAAATAGGATAAGAATTATTTAGTTTTCTCATTTCCAAGTATTTTGGGAGCAAACTCCATGGACAAAAATCTATTTTTATCTAACAGATGAGTTGTTAGCTTAATGATGTAGGATCTTTATTCATGACCATAAACCTCCATCATCACCAAAAGAAAAAAAAAAATAGATAATACTGTGGTGAAAAAAAAAAAAAAGTCTGCCAAGTCTAATTGTGATTCTAAAAAAGCTAGCCCTGGCTGCATATCAATTGAGTTTTGTTTAGCTTGCAATTAAAATAAAATTTTCCATCTTTCAAAAAGAATTTCAAAGCACTTTAAAATAGCAACTATTTTTAAAGTTAAGTACGTGCTCATCTTTGATAGCATATTTGCAAGCCATTCATGAATTCATAGATTAAAGTTAACTCTTCCATTTTCAACTGGTAAGCATGTCAGCCTTAGCAGCATACTCTCCACAACCACATATAGACTATAAACACCTCCGCTAATAGAACTAAGCACTAGAGCACCACCATTGACTCAATATATAATTTGGACTAGAACATACACATCTTAACACCTTGGATGGTTTAGTTTCATGTGCACAGGCACTGTAGGGCACTAGCCCCAATTCCCTTGAGCAGTGTTCCAACTGACATAGAAAAGGCTTAAGTTCACATGTACCCCAAAACCTAAAATGCAATAAAATTTTTTTTAAAAGAAAAAAGAAAAGGCTTAAGTTGTAGATTGCATATTTTCGCTTTACACCCAAAATATAATTAAGGTGATTGAGTTATTGGCCACTTTTAGTATGCTGTTAATGTTTTTGGAAAGCCAATCTTATTGTAAAGTGATATTTGACTGCAAAGAAGAGAACCAGCACTTTCCACCATCAAGGAAGAATTCCTCTCACAAAACCAGTGGTGACCTGGAACTACTTAATAGTGGCTCTCAAGAGTTGATTGGGTACATCTCCTCCCAATGCCATGTTCAGTGGTGTCAGGTTAGTAGCATGAAATTGGCCATGATAGGAGTATTTACTCCACAGAAATTGGAAAACGCTAAAAATTATCAGATAGGGTAACAAGGTTAGTATCAGCTACAGGAGAGGAATTCTACAGCAGTTCTGTCCAGTCAAACTTCCTGCAATGGGGCTGGGCATGGCAGCTCAGGCCTGTAATCCCAATACTTTGGGAGGCTAAGGTGGGAGGAACTGCTTGAGGCCAGGAGTTTGAGACCAGCCTGAGCAACATAGCAAGATTCTGTCTCTACAAAAAAATAAATAAAAATAAGATAACTTCCTGAAATGGTAGAAATACGCTTATATTTGTACTGTCCAACGCAGTAGCCACTAGACGCATGTGAGTAATTGAAACACGGCTAGTATAGCCAAAGAACTAAATTTTCATTTTATTTTTAATCTGAATAGCCATATGTGAATAGTGGCTACCATTTTGGACTGTGCAGTTCCACTGTGATCTAACAAGTGCTGGCGTCTTCCAAGAGTCAGGGGACTGAGATACATAAGGGCTTGAAAAGAGGGAGAAATGCCAGATACAGTATGCACCTAAAGTAAAATAAATAAAATAAAAAAATAAAAAGAGAGCTTGAAAAAAAAGAGGAGCACCCAAGAAAGGGGTTACTTCAGGTCTTGGAATAATGAAATGTAACAGCAAAGCTTTGCCAGGTTCTTCTATCACATTTTGAATCTGCTATCCACACATTTATTCATTCACAGACCTGGAACAATTAGTTGTAGGAACAGACAGATGAAGGCCACCTCCTCATTAAGGTAGCTTAGTAAGGAAAAGTGGCCCCAATGCCCTGAAATAGTGGTTCTCAAATTTTAGCATGCATCAGAATCACCTGGAGAACTTGTTCAAACACATGCTCCTGAGCCCTGTTCTCAGAGTTTCTGATATCAGAGGTTCGAGTTGGAGACCAAGAATTTGCATTTCTTAACAAGTTCCTAGACAATGCTGATGATGACAGTCTGGAAATCACTTGACGAACCATAGCTTTCAAGCTAATTTATGGCAATCTCCAATTTCTGCTTCTTCTATCACAGTCTACATGCTTTTCACTCTGCAAAAGTCCTATTGACCATGTTTCCTAAGATGCTAGAGCACACTTCATTACTCCTTGTTGGTAATTCTGTTCTTAAGGTCTGCAGTTAAAACTACAAGACACCTGACAAGCTCTGCTACTTTCTCTCTTCCATCGTCCCTGGAACTTTGTTGTTTCCACTGTGCCAGATGCTACTTTCAGATGTACAATCTAGAGAGTTTCTGCTCATAGCCCCAGCTGTTTATGAAAACTGCAGACATCAACTAATCTTTTTCTCTCTCTTTTTCATGCTTTCTTTCCATGCCTTATAATACCTTCCAATAAAGTACCCTCCACACAAGCACAAAGAAACAAAATAAGTTCCACTCTGCAAGTTCCTTGACCATATGGATTCAGCAGGAGCTAAATGACTATCTGTACTCGAAGTAGAATGGTATGAAGGGACTCTTTCCCAAATGGAAATGCATTTACTTGAATAGATTGGAGACCCAGGAATTCAGATCACGAGAGTAAATGGCTTCTCCAGGGCTTCTTCAAGCCTACTTTCATTCTAGTTTAACAAACAAAGAACAATAAAGGCTTTCTGCTTTCTCCTGCTCTTGTTCCATCCCCGCTCATTCAGAGGAGTAAGATGGTGTTCAGGAGGCTATTTCAGCAACTGATCCTGAGGGAGCTAGGGTAAAGAAAACTGATAACTACAAGGTTAGTCATCAAGACAGAAATGTTAGCTAAAAGTGCATGTTAGCAATATAAAGGGAAGTTATAAATCAAGAGAAATTTAAAAAAGGGTCAGTTTCTGAGGCACCAGCTATTCCCTTGATTGCTTCAAGTTTTCTTACTGATTAAATGTTTCCTCATTTTCTAATACAAACTTCTGTTATGTGTACTCAGCGCATTGTTAGGAAATTAAGGTACACTTTAAAAGTGAGAGCAGAGCTACCAAATGTTGTCCTTTCAGCAATATAAAGCTATTTTTATTTCCAGACTTAATCACTTCTAGACTAGGGAAAAATTCCTTTGCTTTTCACCATAAACAAGAGATTAAATCTAAAAGTATTGAATAAATAAAAGTAGGTATTACTTCTCTTTGCATGTAGATTATGATTATAAATTATAATTTATGGTGTGAATTATTTACATACTTTTAAATCTATTTAAAATGGCCTTAAATAATCTTCTTAATGGCAGAAACAATTGATGTGTGTTCAAAATGCAAATTAATTTTAAAGTTAGTCTGAATAAAATACCTCCGAGATAGTAAACCAAACTGTTCCCCTAGCACACATACACACTAAAATTTCTAGTGCAGTCCTAAGTCAGATGTTCACAAACTTCCAAATTTTCTCTGCTCAGAAAATCAAAAGTTGACTATTTGTCTAAAGAATATTATTTATACTTTCCAGCCTAAAAAGTGGTAAAAATTGAGGTTAATAACATGCTTATAAAATAGCAATGATGTATATAATTTTACCCCATAAACATTCCCTATCAAAAAGCTACTAATCTTTATCCATCTCCTTTCTTCTTTTCTCACACATTTTTTATACTATATACATTCACCAGGCCTTGTAGTCACTGATTTTTCCATTTTACACTTTCTTCACCTTTAAATTACACATATTTAAAAACACCAAGAAGAGTTGAGTTGACATTTATATTAACTGATTTTAATTGTTCATTGAAACTAAGGTGCTCTGCTCTTGTTCAAGAAGTATTGTATACTCTGCCCCCTAGGATAAGATGTCCTTTATAAAGAATTCCTTAAGCGCCTAGAAATAGAAATTCCATTTGACCCAGCAATCCCATTACTGGGTATATATCCAAAGGCTTATAAATCGTTCTACTATAAGGACACATGCACACAAATGTTCATTGCAGCACTGTTTACAATAGCAAAGACCTGGAAACCCAAATGCCCATCGATGATAGACTGGACAGGGAAAATGTGGCACATATACACCATGGAATATTATGCAGCCATCAAAAACGATGAGTTTGTGTCCTTTGTAGGGACATGGATGAACCTGGAAACCATCATTCTCAGAAAACTGACACAAGAGCAGTAAATCAAACACCGCATGTTCATAGGTGGGTGTTGAACAATGAGAACACATGGACACAGGGAGGGGAGCACTACACACTGGGGTCTGTTGGGGGAAAATGGGGGAGGGACAGTGGGGGGCAGGGAGCTGGGGAGAGATAGCATGGGGAGAAATGCCAGATATAGGTGAAGGGGAGGAAGGCAGCAAATCACACTGCCATATGTGTACCTATGCAACAATCTTGCATGTTCTTCACATGTACCCCAAAACCTAAAATGCAATAAAAAATAAAATAAAATAAAAAAGAATTCTGAAAGCATCACACATATAACACAGAAGTAGTATGGTTCCAGAACTTGAAAAATGTCTGTTTATAGTGTTTTCTTGATACTAGAGCAGGTATATAACTATATGCTAAATGTTCTAGCAGTTGATAAGTTAATTATTAAGAGGAATTAATCTTCACTTTTCTAGTACTCTTTCTTGTTCATTTCAGAGCTGCTAATTCACAATGAACCCACCTGTTATTGCATGCTCACCATATGCGGGACACTGTCACATCCTTTACACCTGTGAACTTAGCTCTTTATATTAGCTCATTCAAGCATTATAACAACCCATCACAACAATCATTTTACAACTGCAAAAACTGAGTTTAAAACAAAATTAAGAACTTTCCTGGTTCACACAGCTAGTAATGGCAGAGCTGAGTTCCAAACCCTGAAGCTTCAAAGCTCATCATTAAATTCCATAGACTGAAGACTTCCTTCAACACTGTAATCCCAGCAAAAGAGCTCTGAGAGATATTCTTTTGGCATATCTACAGTTGCGAAAGAGAAAATTTCTGAAGATCTCTTTGATAAGTGTTATACCCGTGTGACTCTGATTAATTTATGCTTGCAAACATATGTATGTTATTACTGCCTATTTTATTTTGTAAAGTGACCTAGGAAGTTTTTTGTTGTGTTTTTTTATATTTCTCAAATAAATCCCCTCCTAAAATGTCAAAAAAAAAAAAAAAAATAAAAAGGCCGGTTTTTTAAAAATTATGAGATCCAAATGTCAATTATTGCTTCCCATAAGAACTATTCATTACATTTATCAGCTTTTCTTGGTTTAAAATAGGTTAAAGGGGAAATTAGTTGAAGCAGATTTTAATCACTTAAATGGCTTTTTTTTTCCTTCAACAGGTGATTTGTTTCACCAAAAGCAAATCCTGCCAAGAGAATTAGATAAATAAGCAACCTGTAATTGAATGGTTTCTATCTAGTCTTCCCTGGAAGTTAGTGGAATTGAATTAATGGTTTCTGTCCCTTTACCTATGGAAAAAGTTAATATTTCAATTAATATAATAAAAAAAGGAGCTAACAGTGGCATCTTTCTTTCATCTATCTTTACTATGCTCAGCTTTCTGCAACTGAATCAGTAATATCAAAAGCATACAGACTACTCAAAAACATAGACGGTTCTGCAAGTTATTTCATTATTTGAAAAAAAAATGTGACATAATTCTTTGGGTATCTGTATAATGTTCATTTCTTTACTCACAGCATAGACAGATTTCATCAACCCAACATTTGTTCAACGATTACAAATGAAACAACTTTCTTCTTAGAGAAATTCAGATGATGGGTGCCTTTTTAACTTAGAGGAAAGAATAGGCTAAACAAAAAATTCAGTGAGATAATCAACTTTCCACTAAATTTAATTTAGAAAAACCCTGCAACCAACCCATAACTATAATCATGGATCTGAAATGAAAACCCCTTAGTGGCATAGTATAAAAAGAAACCCACCAAACACTCTGTAGCATTCAACTCTTCCTCATTTGCTTGTCCTTCTAATTATTGAATGCTTATTATAATTAGATAATTACTGAATGTTTCCCAGGGGCCAGACACTATATCAGGCACCGGAGACACAATATGGAATAAAACAAGCATGGCTCCTGCTCTCCAGGGAGCTTACAGTGCAGTAGGCTTTAAGCCTCCTCTAGTCTAAAAGACACACAAATGAAAGAATAATATCCTACAAACCTGTAGAATTGTCTTTCACAGAGAAAGTTCCATGCAACACCATCTATCCAGAGATCTCCAGCTTTTCCAGATTGGGACTGATCTCATTTTTCTCCTCAGACATTTCATTTTCCTGGAAAGCAACAGGAATTCGGTCAGAAATTACACCTCTAACTGCTGGGTCTGGGAAAGATGAAAAGCTTCCAAGACTGGACAGTCTCTAAAAGTTCCCGGGGGGATTAGTGAACATAATCTCAGCTCTTCCCCAAGGATGAGACTCAAGCCAGGGCCATGTTCTAAAACCCCCTCTGCACAGTTACTAGAGCCCCATACAGTGAGTAGGAGGCAATTGAGACTACAGAAAAATCCAGTGTTTGGTGGTAAGAAGGCTGCCTCCATTGCAAGTGACAGAAAACCCAAATCAAATTGATTCAAACAGTAAGAGGAATTTACAGGTTCAAGTTACTGAAAAGTGTAGAGGTTGAAAGGGCTTTCAGAGCAATTTCATTACAGCTTCAATTTCTTTTCTCTGTGATTCTTTGAGGCAGTCCTCTCTGGACCCAGTTGATCTTCAGGATGGCTTTTCTTATGGACATAAGAGCACTGCCAGCCAGAAAGTGGGGCTACAGTTCTTTTTCGAACATATCCAGCACACAAGAAGATATGGTTTTCCATAATTAAAGAGCAAAAACTCTAAGCTTTACTCCAATTAGTCCACCCCCAAACAACCACTGGGACCAAAGGGAGTATCATCTGTACACTAAAATCTGCTCAGGTCAGAAATCTCCACCCTTTGTGGTAAGGGAACCTAGATAACCCCAAAGAGCTTTGCCTGTTCACATTCCAGGGCAGGACACATGAATCACAGTGGCCACAAAAATGGGATGAAGTAGGATGGATGCCAGAAAGACAACTAGAATAACCACTTTGCATAGTTTCCTTTTAACTGATTGTCTGTCTATAGTGATGTGTTTCCTCCCAGCAGGGGCCATGTCTAGCAAGCAAAATCTAGACTAGTTGACTCACAACCCATAAAAGAAGTGCAAAAGTGTTTCTAACTTCTTTTCCTAGCTAAATAAACAATAATGTAGAAACTCATGTACTTCTCTCAGAAAGTTTTATCAGCTACAGTGAAGGAACCTGGATAACGTCCCAGCTAATCTTTCAGCAGCAGCTGGGGAAAGCATCAAAAAATTACTTTTTTCAATTGTCTGTCCAAGTATTGTCTGCACTTACTCTGCAGATATCCAACTGTTAACACTAGGGGACTTCGTTCAAACAAAGCAACTGCGAAGGCACCCTGGGCACAGAGCCCCATGTGACCACCCTCTCTGGATGTTAATTAGGAATTCCATAATCAAAGTAAGCTTTGTTTGGGAGATATCCTTAAGCCCAGAAGAGCAGCCTAATTTCTCTGCTAATTGTTCTGATTCCAAAATGCTAGTAGAGGCCTTTTGGCAGAACCTAGTTTAGGTAAAATGTAGGGTTTCCAGTTTTGTGTAAATGAACTTATTTATTCATTTTTCTTTTCAATCTGAGTTCCTCATAGTAAACAATGGCTTTAACGATTTGCACGTTGGTCCTAATAGGCAACATGCTTCTGCTTCTCTACTTTATCTTTTTGCTTCCCAGTATAACATGGCAAGCAAGAGCATGTGAATTACGGTCCAAAAATAGAGACAATTCTCCACTACCTCTGTAGCCTAAGTTATACCAACTTCTCTATATGTTAAAGGATTTTTTTAAAAAAAGGTAAAATCATATGCCGGGCCCAATGGCTTACGCCTGTAATCCCCAGCACTTTGGGAGGCCAAGGCAGGCAAAGTGTGAGGTCAGGAGTTGGAGACCAGCCTGACCAACATGGTGAAACCCTGTCTCTACTAAAAGTACAAAAATTAGCCAGGCGTGGTGGTGCATGCCTGTAATTCCAGCTACTCAGGAGGCTGATGCAGGAGAATTGCTTGAACTCAGGAGGCAGAGGTTGCAGTAAGCTGAGATCAAACCATTGCACACCAGCCTGGATGACAGAGTGAGACTCCATCTCAAAAATTAATTAATTAATTAAAGAAAAAAACAAAAGGTAAACTCATGATGCTGATACAAATGAATAAAAAAAATCTGCATCAAAGATTTTATTTAAATAATGCATTAGTTAATGAGAGAACCAGTAAGATGTTAAGAGCAGTTCAAAAGATAATTCAAAGAACCATGCACATCTAGGAAATAAAGAATACTGAACTGAATTTTACAAGTAGAAGCAAACAGGTCTATCTATCTTTGGGCAATAATCAATTACATTTTGGATGCAGTTTATTTGCATTTCTAAGGAGAGGAACCATGATTATTGGTTTTCTAAAGCTTACAACGTGGCAAATTAGCTCAAAGACAATGAAAAAAGATAATTCTGAAAAGTGCACTAGCAAGACTTTTTTTTTTTTACCATTTTAAAGTTTTTTAATATCTTTTTTCTAAAAATACCTATCAAGTAAAAACCAAATTTATCAAGAAAATGCAAAGACAATCACAGGCTGGGATTAAATATTTGCAAAAGACATATCTGACAAAATACTGTTGTCCAAAATATACAAAGAACTCTTAAAACTCAATAAAGAAATCAAACAACCTGATTTTTAAAACAGCCAAATATCTTACCAGGCACCTCATCAAAGGTTTATAAGTGGTAAATAAGCATATTAAAAAATGCTCCACAACATATGTTATCAGGAAAATGCAACTTAAAACAATATAAATTAGTACTATACAGCTATTAGAATGGCCAAAATCCATAACACTGGCAACATGAAATGCGGACAAGGATGTGGAGCAACAGAAACTCTCATTCAGCGATGGTGGAAATGCAAAATGATACAACATTTTGGAAGACAGTTTGGTGGTTTCTTACAAAACTAAACATATTCTTATCATACAATTCAGCAATTATGCTTTGGTATTTGCCCAAAGGAATTGAAAACTTATGTTCAAAGAAAAACCTGCATGTGGATGTTTACAGCAACTTTATTCATAATTGCCAAAACTTGGAAATAGCTAAGATGTCCTTCAGTAAGTGAATGGTTGAATAAACTGTAGTACATCCAGACAATGGAATGTTGTTCAGCACTAAAAAGAAATGAATTATCAAGCCATGAAAAGATATGGATGAAACTTAAATGTACATTACTCATGAAAGAAGCCAATCTGAAAATGCTACATATTGTATGATTCCAACTTTATCACTGTGTTAAAGTTGCCTGCAGAGTTCAGTATAGTAACATGCTATACAAGTTTGTAGCCTAGGAGCAATAGACTGTACCATAGAACCTAGATGTGAACCAGGCTGTACCATTGAGGTTTCTGTGAGTACACTCTATGATGTTCACATAATGATGAATCACCTAACAACACATTTCTCAGAATGTATCTCCATCCTTAAGGAGCACATGACTGTATATATTTGGTCTTTGTCCAGTTTCCCAATATATAGAATCTAAAACTCTTGGAATCTTCAGTGTCATAGAATATGTTGTGTATGTTAATGAGATGATTGGTGGCTGGGGATTTCTAGATAGCCTCAGAATGGAGGCTGGTCACTAGAAAGACCAAAGTATGATTAGAGTGCTGGGACTTTGAGTGCATGCTCCCCCAAACCTAGGGTGGAAGGAGGGGTAGAGGGGCTGCAGTTTAAGTTGATAATGGCATCGATTTCATAGTGTGGTCTTTGGAGAACTTAAGCAGCCCAAAATCTAAAACACATAAGACTCTTAACATGATGTTGATACAATGCTAAGCAGATGAGGAATATTACTGTTTCCATTACTCATTGATGCTTCTATAGCCAAAATATCTTTCTTATACCTGGCTATTTTTACCTTTTTTTTTTAATTAATTACAGAGATCCTTTTTGTCCATTAACCCCACTATCCAAGATAAATTTCAGTTATGGTTTGCATGTTTATCCCCTTCAAAACTCGTATTAAATTTAGTTGCCATTGTAATAGTATTAAAAAGTGAGACCTTTAAGAGATGTTTAGGGCTGGGCGCTATGGCTCACACCTGTAATCCCAGAACTTTGGGAGTCCGAGGCAGGCAGATCACGAAGTCAAGAGATTGATACCATTCTGGCCAACATGATGAAATCCCATCTCTACTAAAAATACAAAAATTAGCTGGGCGTGGTGGTATGTATCTGTAGTTCCAGTTACTCAGGAGGCTGAGGCAGGAGAATCACTTGAACCGGGGAGGCAGAGGTTGCAGTGAGCTGAGATCACACCACTGCACTCCAGCCTAGCAACAGGGCAAGACTCCATCTCAAAAGTTAAAAAAGAGGTGCTTACGGTCATAAAGGCTCTGCCCTTATGAATAGACTAATGTCATCATCATGAAAATGGGTTCATTATTACAGGAGTAGGTTCATCCTCCACTTGCTCTTTCTCACCCACTTTCCTCTTTGGCCATGTGATGCCTTCTGTCACATTATGATACAGAAAAGAGGCCCTCCCTGGATGCCAGCACCTTGATATTGGACTTCCCAGCCTCCAGAACTATGAACCAATAAATTTCTGTTCTTTATTAATTATCCAGTCTGCAGTATTTTGTTATAGCAGCACAAAACAGAATAAGACAGAAAACTGGTGCAGGGGAAGTGGGGTGTTGCTTTAACAAATACCTGAAAATGTAGAAGCAACTTTGGAACTAGGTAATGGGCAGAGGCTGGAAGAATTTGGAGGAGTAAACTAGAAAAAGCCTATATTGTCATAAACAGAGCTTTAAGTATACTTCTAGTGAGGGCTCAGAAGAAAACAGGCAATGTAGGGAAAGTCTGAAACTTCTTAGACACTACTTACATCATTGTGACCAGGAAGCTGGCAGACATATGGACAGTAAAGGCAATTTTGATAAGGTCTCACACAAAAATAAGAAACAGAAACAAGGTATTGAAAACTGAGGAAATTTTTTAACAAAGCCATTCTTGTTAAAAAAAAAAAAATGGCAAAGAACTTGGCTGAATTGTTCATGCCCAAGGGCTTTACGGAAAGCAGAGTGTTAAAGCAATGAACTAGGATATCTGGCAGAAGAAATTTCTGAGCAAAATATTGAAAGTGCTGCATGGCTTCTTTTAATTACATACAGTGAAATTAGAGAAGAGAGAAATTATTTAAAGATGGAATTTATAATTAAAAGGGAAACATTTGTAGCCTGTCCATAAAAAGAATGTAAAGCATGTTAGGATGTGGCCAAGCAACGTTTTGATGAGGGGATCGGTATGGCTAGAGAAAAGCCAGATGTCATTCATCAAGACAAGGGGAAAATAACCTCAAAGATATTGTGGAGATCTTCAAGGCTGCTCCTCCTGTAGTGGGTCTAGAGCTGCAAAAGGGCAAAAGGGTTTCAGGAGATAGCTGAGGGCACCCTCCACTGGCCCAGGGCCACCTTGCTGTCTGCATTTCAGCACAGTGCTCCTCAGCCACCCAGCTGTGGTTCAAGTAGACTTGTGTGCAGCTCAGAAAATAGACTAAGAGAAGCTTTGTTAATAATTTATTTCTTTTATCTCTGCTTATACAAATAAAATGAATAAAACCCAAATGTCTAAAAATAGAAGAATAAAAAACCAAGTTGTCATCCACCAAATGCTGCAATGGACGATAGGCCAAGGCAGCCTAAATGTGGTGTCTACGAAGAATTTTAATGATGTAGAAATATATCAGAATATAGTAATATTTAAAAAATATAGAATTGTATAGCCCAATAAATAGGATAGATGATTAACAGACTGATTTATATATGAAAAATAACAGACACAACTCTTGCTTTATCATTAGACATGGCGCATCCTCTCTCTTTTCTCCACAATATGTTCTGAGCATCTCCCCATTTGCACAAATAGTCCTTGAGAATATACACTCTTAAAGTTATAGCATAAGACATATTCCCTTCTATGTTATTTTTCTATTAACCTCTGACTCTCTCATTAAGAATTATGTGGCAGTGGATGGAACATTAAATTGGCAAGCTCATGCAGCAAGGCCTCAAATAAATCTTCATTTGAGACAAAGAAGAGTTCAATCCACAAATGCTACGGTCAAAAGAGGACTAGGTGAGAGATCTAATAGAGAGAAAATTGGTTACTGGATAGGAGGGAAACATTCATATTATAGTCTAAGGTTTGGAATGAGTCAATTTGAAGGAATTGAGATCCTTTTCCTACCCCAAATGGGAACTAGAAAATCAGAGTTGCCCTTCTCCCATCCCTTGTGTTTAAGCATCAAGGTTACATTAGTTCCCTGAATACTCACATTTCCCCATGCTGCTTTGGTTTTGCAGAAGCTGTTCTGCCTTGGATACCCTCCTCCACTTCTCCACCTGGCAGACGCCTCCTTATCATTAAGTGTCAATTCAGAGCTATCTTTTGCATGAGGCTTTCCCTGATTCCCCCAGACATGATTAAATGTTCATTTCTCTGGGCTCTGTAGGGACCTTTGTTACAGCCATTGTTAGCCTAAGCTGCACCATTTTGTCAAACCCCCGCCATTCTGTACTCCCTGGCCAGAGTGGAAATTTCCTGGCTGTGGGAAACATACTTTCAGGCAGGTCCCAGGCCCAGCCACCAGGCCACAGGAAATTCCTCCCTTGTCAGCAGCTATCCACACTGCCCATCCCATTTTGCAACAATTCCGCCCCTCCCAGCTGGACCTATAACTGCTCCAGTCTATAAGAGGAGCTCGAGCTCCAGCCAAGCTGGTGTCCCCCTTCACAGGTTTCTTCATCCAATAAATCTGTGTTGCTTTTGACCTGCCCCGCCTTGTTTCTGTCTCTTTTCTCCATCCTAACAGCCATCGCTTTATTGTAACATAACTGTTTGTATATTGGTCTCCCCTAGAAGACAGTAAATGCCTCAAAAATAAGGTTTCCATCTCTTTATCCCCTATACTTAGCATATTGCAGATGCTGAATGATTAATGAGTAAATAAGTGGACAAATAAATGAAGTTATGTGATGAGATGAAGTAGAATTCATTAGCTTACTTAGAACCAAAAATAAAGTCATAGAGCCACAGCAGTTGGAACTGCCGAATTCCTAAAACTTACCAATATTCTCATTTTACAAATAAAGAAAGTGAAATTCTAGAAAAATTAGGTAACTTACTCCAGAAAGTAAATTTCAAAAAATAAATACAAATAGTTATTCACTATATGAAAAGGTAAATGCAAATCAAAACCAGTTTTAATCTAACAGACCTGCAGAAATAAAGTTTTTTTTTGTTTGTTTGTTTTTTGTTTTGTTTTTTTAAGATGGAGTCTCACTCTGTTGCCCAGGCTGGAGTGCCGCAGTGCAATCTCGGCTCACTGCAACCTCCACCTCCCAGGTTCAAGCAATTTTCTACCTCAGCCTCCCGAATAGCTGGGATTACAGGCACCCACCACCATGCCTAATTTTTTGTATTTTTAGTAGAGACGGTATTTTACCATATTGGCCCCGCTGGTCTTGAACTCCTGACCTCATGATCCACCTGCCTCAGCCTCCCAGAAATAAAGTTTTAGAATAAACATTTGGAATGGTATAATAGGCACTTTTATATATTGTTGGTAGAAGTGTACATTGGAATCACCACCATTTGACACTATAGTATACATCAAGATTACAAATATATATAACATCCACTTTTAGAAATTTATTCTACAAAAACTCCTATACTTCTTTGAAAGGGTATATGAATAAGAATATTCATTGCTTCATAGTTTGTGATAGCAAAAGATTGGAGAAATCTCTGTTGTCTACCATCAGGCTAAACATTTTATATATATCTAGAGCAGTGGTTCTGAAAGTATGGTCCTCAGACTAACAACATCACCACTTTCCGGGAATTTATCAGAAATGCAAATTCTCACACTCTACCCTAGATCTCTTAATTGGAGACTTGAGGGTAGAGCTCAGGAATCTGTATTTTAACAAGCCCTCTAGGTAACTATGATATATACTAAAATATTAAAAACACTCACCTAAAAAGTGAAGTACCATGCAGCTTGAAAAATAAAGGGGAGGGGGGAGCTGTCTACGTGCTGCTAAGGCAAGATCACCAATATGCAGCACTTTGTTAGGTGAAGAAACTGCAAAAGACTGTCTGTAATATGTTACCTTTGGGTAAAAGAAAGAAGGAAAGAAACCATATTTTAACTGGCTTTTAAATAAAATTTTTCAGCTGAAAATCTGGATGGGAGAAATTAAGAAAGAATCACTACATATGATTGAAGTGTCTTGGCAGAATGGTAACGAAATAGAAGGGAGACTTGTAACTATGAACATTTTATACTTTGTGCTTTTTTTTTTTTTTTGAGACAAAGTGTCACTCTGTCACCTAAGCTGGAGTGCAGTGGCACAATCTCGGCTCATTGCAACCTCTGCCTCCCAGGTTCAAGTGATTCTCCTTCCTCAGCC
>NW_022436944.1:40674086-40710252 GCF_009761245.1 Sapajus apella | reverse complement strand
TTTTTTTTTTTTTTTTTTTTTTTTAGGACAGTCTGTCTCTGTTGCCCAGGCTGGTGTGCAGCAGCACCATGTCGGCTCACTACAACCTCCACCTCCCAGGCTCAAAAGATTCTCATGCCTCAGGCTCCTGAATAGCTGGGAGTACAGGTGCACACCACCACACCCAGCTGATTTTTGTAACTTTAGTAGAGATGTGGGTTTCACCATGTTGGCCAGGCTGGTCTCAAACTCCTGACCTCAAGTGATCCACTTGCTTCAGCTTCCCAAAGTGCTGGGATTACAGGAATGAGCCACTACACTTGGCCCTGCTGTGTGATTTTTGAAACATGTGAATATATGTAAAAGCATGTATATCTCCAAAGTATGGTGAAAGAGAATTACTAACTGAGCTAATTGCTAATTATAAACATTTCTGTTTCATTTTTCTTTTTTAAGGGTTATTGATGATCTGGAATAAAATCAGGTAGATAACACACAGACACTCAGATGCATGTACACACACACTTAAAGAAGGACTGGCTGCCTTATTAACAAGATAATTTTCCAATTGCTTATTTCCAAATTAGAGACATTCTTTACTCATGTGCAGGAGTTTATCCAATTGCAGAAATGCGCAACTATTCACAAATTGTCTGTCTACATTAGAGCAACCAGACAGATCTAAACATAAAGACTATTAACAATGCAAATATCAGGTCACACTGATAGATGATAATTATATTAAATTAAACAGCGCACCTACTGTATGGCTTGTAATCCCAGAATCTGAGCGAAGTCCAGTAGTTTAGATAGCTTCAAACATGCACAACCAACACATTGATACCAAGAAATGTTTTGTGATGGTCACAGTAGATGTCTATGTGAGTGTATTGCTGTTAATTTGATGTGTGAACCTTAATAGTTACTTTTTAAAAAAAATCCAATTGTCCTTTCTATTAAAAAAAGGAAAACTAGTATAACCGTCATCTTCTCACTGGACTGTGATAGGAATTAATTAGGGATTGTTTTAACTTAGTAATATTTTTAGCTCTTCAATTCCAGACATTATGCAAAAAGCCAATAACCTTGTCATAAATGTCTTATTATTTTGTCCTGTTTTCAGTATAGTGACACTCGGACAGAGTTAAATCCCAAGATCACTTCCTGCTGCCAAACTTCAAAATGGAATCCACAGCAATGACCTCACTTAAATCTCCAGAAGGACTGGAAAATTACAACTCCAGGTGGCTCTTTCTGACATCCTCAGGAGACCTTTCCAGGCCCTGTACTGTAGAACACAAGCCCCACACTTGGTGTATTTACTGTGCTGTTTGCTTTGATCTGAATTTCTCCAATAAGTACCTTTGAAGTCCACATATTTTTCTGAGTCTACTGCCCCACAGATGACCAAAATGAACCATGAGAACTATTAAACTGTGTCTTGACCTGCTGTGGAACCTCAAATGAACCATCAGTAATAGCATATAAGAGAACCAAGAGAGACTATAGCCAGTGATAGGTACAATTGCTATCAGGGTACTTCTTATCTATTTCAGAGACAGGCTATAAAGATTTCAGAAAATGTTTGCCAAGTGCTTTGAGTCCTGGAGAAAAAAATATTAGTGGAATTATTTGAGACAAAAAAGAGAAAAGAGAGTTCTTTTTTTAAAAGGTAGAAGAACAAAGGGAATAACAGAAATTCAATTCGATAAATATTTCTTGAGTGCCTGCCAAGTACTAGGCACTGGACTCAGAACCGAGATGTCCAAGTACTTACTTGCTCTGGAAGATGAGTGGGAAGAGACATTTAATAACAACAAGGTAGATTAAAATAAATTTCATGAGAGATGTGATACTGCTCTTTTATGAATTTTTTGTTTATTTGTTTTCATTTCCAGCAACAAGCACTGAATTTCACAGAGAGGGTACACTCACTAATACTGAAGATATAAATGAACAAATTACCAGATACAGAACGCTGGATAAAAAGCTTGCTTCTAGCCTCCTGTCTCTTAGTCTGCTTTCCTTTATGCACATTCCCCAGCTTGTGACTTTAAAACTCTATCACCTAAGTATTATATGCCTTTCAGAAGCACTATTTGTAAGGCTTAAAATTTATTAGCAGCAGCTCTTCTTACCACATGACTGCCATTGACATGGGGGCAGTTTGGAACTTATACTGAAATAATACAGACTGTATGTTAGGGGTAAGGAAGAAACTGATTTGTCCCGTTTTGCTTAGGACTTTCCCCAATTTAATAGAGGAAGTCCTGGCTTTCTGAGAAATTTCTTAGTGCCAGGCACACTTGGATGGCTAGTCACCATAATTAGGGACTTCCTAGGGACTTTTTTTTTAAGTGTTACCTCTGTATTTTAGTGTCAGAAAATTGAAAATGTTAGACTGCGGCTTTCTGGAATACAGGTTAGCAATTTCCCTTTTACAACAATCGTAAAAGGGAATCTCTTACATTCCTCTCAAATATTCACACTTTTTTAAAGTTATCTGACTACTATTGCTCCTACCCATAAGAATCTTAACTTATATCAAAAAGTTTGAGAGCTAAAATATATGTAGAATTAGCTAAACCAGTCCTCTTTTTACGGTTGAGGAAACTTGAGTTCCTGTGAGACAACTGGCCAAAGTCACCCAGCTCTTCCGTCAGCAGAGCAAGGCAAGTGCTCTAGTCTCCCGATTTCCATGTTGGTAATGTTCCTTTTACATGTAGCTTTTAAAAATTCGTTTTATGTCCAGCAAGTTAAAAATTATATTTTATGTTCCATAAACCCAGACTTAATGTCATTTCCACCTTTACTGTATTTGACAATTCCTAACAAAATTTGTCACAATGCTTTTGAGATCAGCTTATAATTTGATCAACAGTAGTCTAGTTTTAAGCACAGTATTTGGCTAATAAAATAACACGAGCTCTTTTATTCATGATTACAAAAGTCCTTTAACTCTTCAATGAAATATATTTTAAGAGTACTTTTCTATTTCATTGGTTATAAAACTCTTTCTTCTACTTGCCAGAGCCCATTACTGCCTACTGGGGTCCATGATCTAATAATGTCAAGAGTAACTCACAGTATTTATCAGTTTAACAATGTCCTTTAATCTCTCCAATAACCCTGTCAGCCAATGTAGTGGATGAGTTGTCCCCCTGAAGAGTTTAGTTAAAAAAAAAAAAAAAAAAAAAAAAAAAAACTTTTCCTCTGAGAGTTGCACTGCAAAGTCAATACAATGCATAGTGATAGAGATACGCAAAGCTGATTTATAAAAGTCAGCTGAATCCCAGACACACATAAGACAAGTCTGAAGATATTTGCCAATACCTCAGTCATTATAAGAACCTTTATAATAAAAATCACTGGACAAGTCAGAGAAGCTGATGGTGGCATTTGCCTATTCAAGGGAGAGGAATATTCCTGTAATAGAAAAGGATACATCAGACTACCCTTATTCCGGTGCTCCAAAATTCAACCACATAACCAGCTACCTTTATTTGGATCCTATTCTCACTTAATAACATTCTGACTTTGAACTTCCAAAATTGCTTGCCTTCAAAGACAGTAGGGCCTTAGCCAAAAAGTAGCACTGTCCATACTCAGTGACTTTCACATTTATCATTCTAAATTAATAAATTTTTATGCTGATTTACAGGTCAATCTTTATGAATGTGGTTACAAGCCTTGTCTTAAAAGAAGATGCCACTCTAAGAATATAGAAAACTCTAGTCGCCGTAGATTACAGCAAATGCACGATGGTAACACTGCCTCTGGAGGCCCCTTGACAGACAGCCAGTTTATCTCTCCTTGTGACTCACTGTCCCTGGCTTTGTGTCTTCCACACAAATGTGACCTAATAATGTTATCCTTGTTTTATTTATGAGAAAACTAAATCTGGGAGTTAAGTGCCTTGGCCATGGTTGCTTAGTATGATTATTATCTGGAACTCAGACCTTTAACTTTAATTTTAGTAACTTTTCCTATTCAGAGCTCTGGACACCTTGAATTTCAGCCTTAGCAAAAATTGGCATGAGCTCAGACTACCCTCAGGTTGAGGACATCAAGGGCATGTCGCCCATCTTTCTGTTCTCTGCCAAAAGGCCTTTTCTGATGTAATGCCATAGAGGCCTGCTCAGCCTAAGGACAAGCACAGTTCAGAGGTTGCTCTTAGAGACAGCCTTCAACCTAAAGGGAAATGAGGAGGGCTGGATAAATGTCTCTGACTTTTAGCCTACAGGGGGATACTTCTGCAAAGTATGCTTCTCAGAAGATCCCAGGAGAATCAAGTCCTTGTTTCACTCCCCTATTTTTGGTTATCCTCCATCCTTGTCTAACTCTTCTCATACCCTCACTACTGCTTTCTGGATCTTCCTCAAATAAATGATAAGCATCCAAATTCATTTCTCAAGCTTTACACTGAGGCAAACACAAACTAAGACACAGATATCTTTACTCTGACAGTGAGCTAAGACAGACCTTCTTTCTCTGACATCTAGAAAGCACCTCTCTCACTGCTGTCCCATGGAGCCCTACAGAAAGCACATCCTCAGGGCTTCACAAGAGCCACAGTTTGGGCCAGGCTTTAGGGCCCATGTGATGACTCAGTAAATCATATCCAGGTAAGAACTGTAGATCAGGGATCCAGAAGGGTCCTAGAAGCTGACAGAGTTATAACATTCTTTCTACGTCTGGAAGAACACAACAAACTCTCCATCTTGTGAGTTTTTGCAACTACCAACAATCAAAAAGCTCCAATTATCTACTGATAGATAATAAACTACTCAAAGCAATGGTTTAAAATGATGCCAACATTTATTTGGCTCACTGCATTATAGTTTTATAAATGCTGTCTCAGCCCAGTTTTGAGGCTCAAGCTAAAGGCTGGTCAGTTCCCCTTCTTGAGCAGCCAGTTATGTCCATTCTTCAAGCATCTCCCTTATAAGGCTCTCTCATTCTGGGCCCTATACACCCATCCTAATCACCTCAGAACCACATGCCAGAAAACTGAGAACAGTCTTTATGCCTCGGAGCCCACTGATTCCTGATATTCAACTAGCCAATCTAAAGCCTACTTACTCTATCTCACGTTTTTTCCCCACAGAAACCCCACAGTGTAATAAAAGCACTTTCCCAGAGTTCCCCTCTCTCCCTGTGCATGACCAATTCCAGTGCTTCTGCCCCTGAGTGGCCCTGCATGGCGTATTGTGTTCTCAGGGAACAATGAATGTAACAAAATTGTAAAATTCTTTCCAGCTTCTCTTTCTTGATCTCTGTCTGGCCTCACCATACCTCACCTAAGGTAAAATGGCTAAAACACAGAACAATCCTGCAATTTCGGCAGGGCTTGATGGGGCCATCTCATCTCTGCTCCATATGGCCCCAGCTGGAGTGGCTCAAAGGCTGAATAACAGAACCATTTAAAGGCTCACTTACTCATTCACATGTTAGGCAGTTGATGCTGGCTCTCAGCTAAGACCTTAGCTGGAGATGTGGCTGGAAATACCTACACATGGTCTTGCCATGTGACTGCTAAATTTGAGAGAATTAAATGCCTTAGGCAAAGTCACTCAGTAGATATAATTCTGGACATGAACACGGGCTGGGTTCCAAAGGAGACTGTTCCAAAAGAAAGTCAGAGGAAAGCTATTTCACCTTCTCTAACCTAGCCTCACCTATCATGCAGCATGCCGCATTCTACCTGCTAGAAGTGAGTCCCTAAGGCTGGCCTCTGTTTTGACAGGAATATCAAAGAATTTGTGGATAGAGTGTTTATCCTTTGAGGAATCTGCCATTATTGACCTTGACATATCATCTTGTCTTAAGGATCTGATCCTTGGATTCTCCAAGATCTTGGAAACTGGTCCCTAGATTTTCTAAACTACAAGAACTCAGAAACTTGTGAAGGTCTTTTAAAAAGCATGGGGTTCATCTTTCCATCAGTCTACCTGGCAAATGGTTACCTAGATAAGTTTTAAATGCATTATATGGCAATAAGATAGGTCAGTACTTCTCACACTGCCCATTTCACTGTGAACAACTCTGCTAGAATATCCTTCCCTATCAAAGTGTCTTTTCTCAAAAGTTCCAAGTCTTTGTTCTATTAGTAGCTGTAGAATTACACAAAATAAAGCCAATCTCTGTTCCACTTCATAGCTTTTAAATATAAATTGTCATACCTACCTAAATATTCTCTTTTCTAAATTTAATAACTCTAGTTTCCTTAGCCATTTTTACAGAATGGGGGCTTATACGATTTTTCCTCAACTTTATTTTATTGCTATTATTTTTTGGGATGGAGTTTCTTTCTTGTCACCCAGGTTGGAATGCAACAGTGCAATCTCAGCTCATTGCAACCTCCACCTCCCAGGTTCAAGCAATTCTCTCAGCCTCCTAAGTAGCTGGGATTACAGGCGCCTGCCATCATGCCCAGCTAATTTTTGTACTTTTAGTAAAGACGGGGTTTCATCATGTTGGCCAGGCTGGTCTTGAACTCCTGACTTCAGATGATCCAGCTACCTTGGCCTCCTAAAAGTTCTAGGATTACAGGTGTAAGCCGCCACCACACCTAGACAACTTTATTTTTTAAACTGATTGTGATAATTTAAATGTATCTTAATTCAATTTTATGTTTAATAGTCTATGTTCCTTTGTTCTACCTGTTCTGCCCCTTTCCAGTGTTGTTTTTTTTTAATGTAAAGATTTGATCTACATATCTTTCTATCAGCTCATTAATTAAAATGCTAGAGAAACCCTTAAGGTACACCATCAAGTGAAAATTTATTCATTTATCAATTTTCTACCAGGTATGCTTAAATGCAAGTATACTAAGAGGTGGTTTGTTTACATCTTTTAATATAAAATACACTATGGCTTCTAATAGTTTCTTGATCTGACAGCTTATTTACTCTGCTTTTTAAAATGAAAATACATTTTATGACTCTATTTAACAAATATTTAATGAATGCCCATTGTGTGTCCATGGCTGTTCTAAGCACTGGGACACAATAGCGAACAAAATAGTAAAGGATTGTGCCTTCTGTGGGACTTATTGGAAAAAGTGATAATTTTAATTAAGACCTTAAGAAAACAATCAGTTCCATAAATATCTGACGCCAGAGAGATACAACAGAAGAAACTATGTACCAAAACACTGTGGACATGTTTGAAAACCAAATAGAGGAACAATGTGATTGGAGGTAATGAGGGAGAACGGACGTGGTACAAAATAACGTCAGACAGGTGGATAGAGAATACTGTTTAGGATCCCCAAGGCCATTGTAAGGTGTTCAGATTTTCTTGAAAGTGCAATTGGATGATCAGTTGCAGGAGCTAGGGAAATCCCCAAGACCATCCTCACTTCTGACACCAGCCACAAGTTCAGAGTTCCCAAAACAACCCTCAGATTCAATAATTCACTAGAGGGACCTACCAAATTCACTGAAAGCTATTACACTAAGGTTGTATTTTATTAGAGCTAAAGGATACAGATTAAAATCAACCAAGGGAAGAGATACACGGGAAAGAATCCAGGCGAGTCCCACTCATGGACTCTCCAGTTGTCACCTCACAGTGGAATCATGGGCAGCATCACATTCTCTTCACACCTGTGCGTGACAGTATGCATGAAGCATTGCCAATGAGGGAACTCACCTAAGCCTTGGTGTCTGTAGTTTTTATTTGGGCTTGGTTGACTGTCCATGTGGCTGACCATTAGTCTCAAACCACTCTAGTCACCAAGCCAACTTGGGGGGTTCCTAAACACCCCATCATAAATCACATTGCTAGACTGGGGAAAGAAGCAGGATGGAGGAGATAAATATAGAAAAGTTGACAGAAAAACAAAAAACAAAAAACAGGCAATTCAAGACAAGGTTGGCTTGCCAGTACACCAAATGCTCATTGTTTTTTAAGAGCCACTAAATCGCTCATTTATCAATCGCTCTTTGCAGACAAAGTTAGCTGTCTTCAGAATCCATATTTTTCCTTTTTATGGAGAAGAAAGATGTTTCTCTTTTTTTCATTATTTTTGAAAATGTACAAGTTTTCTTAATTATGCAATGACTTGAACAAAATTTCCACAATTGCAAAGTGAAGAGTAAAATAGTCTTTGATATTGTAAAATAGTCTCATCTTTTTCAGACACTACTCGCCACATTATTACATGTCATTGCATCTAGTTTTAAGCAGATTGCTTTTCCAAATGTGCTGGAATATAATTCTGCTAAGTCTGAAGTCTTGAGTATATCTAAAAGACCATCTCTAGGTATCAAAATAAAAATATCAGATAGCAATTTCAGTATATACAGACATTAATTAATTTCACATATTCAACGAGTATCTATCAGTTGCTTATTATGTGCATGCAAGGTGCTCTGTATTCACCAGTGAAGGTGGCAAGCACTTGTGCCCACCCACCTGGAGTGTACTGCCCATTACTGTATGACATAATCAGAAACTCAGAAACTTTAGTACCAAAGACACCTGGATTTGAATGAAGGCTCAACTACTTAGTACCTGTGTGGTCATTACAAAATTACTAAACTTCTCTGGAACGTAATTTTTGAATCTACAAATAGGACAAATAACACTCACCTCCAAGGGCTGTTGTGAGGTGTAAGTGAGAGAATTCACGTAAAGTGACTGACCAGTGTAGAGTATTAGTTACTTTCTGACCCTTCTGTGATTTCACCTAAAAACTATGGACCTGTCCTCAAGCCCCTTCTATTTCTTAAAGCCAAACTAGACTGCAAAATTCTAAACATGATACTTAAATTAGATTGTATGTTTCCTAAAACAGAGAAAATCTACTTTTATAGTCTTTTGGAAGATTCCAGACCCACAGTCCTAGTCTCATTTTTCTTCATGACTTTTTGACATTTATGTGGTAGTAACCAGCCTCCATCATGGCCCTCAACAATCCCCATCTCCGGACATTCACACCTTTCCTCACATAATAAATGGGTCTGATCTCTGTATCCAGAAGATGTTCTGAAAATGGCAGTGTGTGACCTCCTACATTACATCATAAACATTGTGCATTTTACCTTGTTCTCTTCTGGATCACTCACTCTGAGGGCAGTCAGCTGCCATGTTATGAGGACACTCTATCCACTTATGGAGAGTCCCCATGGCAAGAACCGAGGCCTCCTTTCGAAAACCAACACTAATCTGTCATCCACATAGAAGCAGATCCGTTAGTCCCAGAGTGTCCTTCAGCCCAGCAGACATCTTGACAGCAAACTCACCAGAGACTGAGTAAAAACCACCCAGCTAAGTCACTCCCTTTGTGAAATAAGAAATGTTTATTGTTTTAAGCTAAGTTTTAGGTAAAACTTGTTTGTTATTCATCAATAGATATCTAGTACATATGTAATAGCCCAGGTGAAAAGCCAAAAATGGAAAAAACACAAGTGTTTTTCACAGGTTGAAATATGAGATGCAAAGACATGTCTCCTGTTTTCCAACACAGTTCAGGAGTCTATTTCACAGATGTTTATTGTTGTTGTTATTTTTTCTTTTTGGCTTTGGTTTATGCGTTACTGACACAAAAGTAGTGGCATAATAAAACGGGACACACTGATCATGAAACACTAGGACCTAAAAATGTTATAAATGTTTCCAAGGAACTAGCCCCAGCCTTGTAAATATAATTTATTATCTCACCAGGAAACAGGGCAGAAATGAAGTTTTTGGTTTTAGGAAGTTCAAAAGATACAATGTAGACTCTTCCTGAAATAAAGATACAAAACAGGCCAACAAACATTGCTTTCTTTTTGCAAGCAAAACTCCATGTATTTGGTAGCTGAGTCATTTCATATGCCGTAATATTATCTGACAACGGTATGGGCACACAAATTTTAAAAAGCACAGACTTTATCTTCATGAAGGATAGAGATTAAAAGTTGAACTTAAAGAATCTGAGAACTGAGATGGAATAGTGTGAAATAAACACAATTTTCCATAAACATATAGCTTTGCATTAAATTATGAGACTAAAATCATAATTCTCAAATTCTTCCATTATTCTGTTCTTTTTTTGTACTTTCAAGCCCTCTGCATATTCCATGTACTTACATGTCCACACACACCTTACACATGCACACCTTTTCCTTCTTTGCAATACCTATAAATTTCCTTATCTTAACAAAGAAAGGGTAAAAATCCAAATTCTTCGGTCAAAGTCAGCATGTCAGTCAGCAAAAATAAGTCTCAAGTTAAATTTAAGCAAAAATATCTATCCCCCAACACAAACACTGTAAGTGCACTTTATTTTAGTTCTCACGTGAGAACACACATTGCTTTGGTTCTTTTTAAACTGGTTTCCATGTTTACAGAATGAGGCTGCTTAGTTCTGCACATCCCAAGAGACTTAGCTAATCCTGTACCTGCTGTTCACAAAGCCACATTCCCATCACTGTGTCAAAGCCCAGAGCCACCCTGGAGAATTTTCCTACAGGCCCTCCAAAAGTTGCAGCTGGCACAGCATATCTTAGAGCCTCACTTACAGAGGAGGTATTCTGATGTGGCTACAAAGTGCTTATTAATTTCTATGACAACTACAGCCCACAATTTAGTTTGGAAAACTTTCTTTCAGTATAAGAAATAAACAGAATAGAAACTTTCACCAACAAAGATTTTCATTCTGACTCATAGACACCAACCCTAAATTCAGTTCTACTACTACTGACTTTTTAAAATATTCAACTCTATTTCTTAACCTCAGCTGCCATTCCAAACCCAAATTATTCTAACAAAGTAGTCTAATTGTTATTTCCCCTATTTACCTAAAGGTGATATTCAGATTAACCTATTCAGAACATGGTGATTTAGATTCAACACATTAACCTTTCAGGATCTTTTTTAAAAGTTTCATAGTAACAGTTCAAAATCTTAATCTCCTTGTAATTATCAGCTCATTCACTGAAATTTCTTATTTAAGTCCTTATTCCCAAATTACTGTTATTGATCTACAAACAAGCAGATTGAATTGAGATGAAATACAAAAATAAAAAATAAAAAAAAATAAGATGATGTTAGAGCAATTCAAACCTCAAGTCCAGATATATAGGTGGCAAACAGACTTAGCAGGTGGCTGGGACTACTTTGAAAAATGTTTTACTGCTTCATCCTTCTATTTAGATATTTGAAATATTAAAATACTTGAGTATAGAGAAAGAGGTCAAGTATGATTCTGTTTAGAATCTCCAGTTCTTCCACTGTTGAGAAAGAAGTCAAGTGCCAGATACTACTGGAGATACTCCAATTTTTTACCTTCAATTTAGGTTTTATATATTAAAAGTATTTAGTCAATTTTACTTTTTATGACCATTTACAACAAACCATTAGATAGTTTCATTTCCAAGTTATTTGTTTCCACTGCCACCCTGCACCATAGACTTTAGGTGACTGGATACATGCCTCAACCAGCCTCTACAAAGAAAAACAATGTCCTTTATATAGTACTGTTTTCTAAGATGCACGCATTTAGGTCTTTCTAAATCAGAATAAAATGCAGTTGAAAAAAGTTATCTTTTTAAACTTTTTATGAAGTCTTGTCACAATAAAACCTAAAATCTGAGCAATGTTAAAATACAGGACACTGAAGTCTCTGGACTTCCTATTATAAATGTGGTTCTCTTTCAAGATGAGCTTTCACTTTAAAAAAAAGTCAAAGGAAATCTAACAAAGGAAGATCTTCAGATTCTAAAACAGAATTACAGAGAACTAGGCCATGTTAATAGAAATGCAGTGTAATTGAGTGCATTTAAAAGATACTATTGTTTGCATTTTCCATAGTTTTTAAAATAACTCTACATGAATGGGACAGCCATACTTAGAGTTCTACACGACATTCATGATGCCACTTCAGCACAGGAGCAATCAAATATCTCAAAACAATTTTAAAATAATTCTTCCATATCTTTGACCTGGGGTTCAGATGCTTAAATGGTCAAATCCACAAAGGACCTTCCTTCAGGTTCTAGCAATGAGAGTCTGATTCTGCCACTGATGACTGAAAAACCTCCACCAAAACTCCCCAAGCAATGCCTCTCAAACTGCACTGCCTTCTGTGGGACTTACAGGAAGAAGTGATCATTTTAATTAAGACCTTAAGAAAATAATCAGTCCCATAAATATCTGAAGCCAGAGAGATACAACAGAAGAAACTATGTACCAAAACACTGTGGACATGTTTGAAAACCAAATAGAGGAACAATGTGATTGGAGGTAATGAGGGAGAGTGGATGTGGTACAAAATGTCAGACAGGTGGATAAAGAATACTGCTTAGGATCCCCAAGGCCATTGTAAGGTGTTCAGGTCTTCTTGATAGTGCAGTTGGATGATCAGTAGCACTGATCGTCAGATGGACCTGGAGGGCTTGAAACACAAACATTTCTTGGCCCCACCTTCTGAGTTGTTTTTGGTTTGTTTTTTTTTTTTTGAGACAAAGTCTCGCTCTGTCACCAGGCTGGAGTGCAGTGGCGTGATCTCAGCTCTCTGCAACCTCTACCTCCCAGATTCAAGTGATTCTCCTGCCTCAGCCTCCCAAGTAGATGGGACTACAGGCACGCACCACCACACCCAGCTAATTTTTGTATTTTTAGTACAGACGGATTTTCACCATGTTGACCAGGATGGTCTTGATCCCTTGACCTCGTGATCTGCCTGCCTCGGCCTCCCAAAGTGCTGGGATTACAGGCCTAAGCCACCATGCCAGGCCCCCTTCTGAGTTTTTCATTTGGTAAGTCTGGGGTGAGATTTCAGAACATACTTCCAGGTAATATTAATGCTATGAGTCTGGGGACCAATGGAAGTGTCAGGGGAGCAGCAAATTCTATAGAGCTTTAGAAAGTACACTGTATAGATCAGTAGTTCCCAACTTTGGTTGCATACTAGAAACACCTGGGGGGCTTTTTAAACTCTCAGCACTCAGGCCACAAGCCAGGCTGCACAAATCTTAATTTGGGGAGTGTCAGCCCATATAGCAATAGCCATTTTTTTTTTTTTTTTTTGAGATGAGTCTCACTGTCACTCAGGCTGGAGTGCAGTGGTGTGATCTCAGCTCACTGCAACCTCTGCCTTCAGGGTTCAAATGATTCTCCTGCCTTAGCCTCCCGAGTAGCTGGGATTACAGGTGCATGCCACCACACCCAGCTAATTTTTGTATTTTTAGTAGAGACGGGGTTTTGCCATGTTGACCAGGCTGATCTTGATCTCCCGACCTCAAGTGATCCACTGGCCTTTGCCTCCCAGGATGCTAGGATTACAGGCACGAGCCACCATGCCTGGCCTAAATTAAATTTTCACATTATATTTTTTTAAAACCATTTACCTGAAGTCATAAAGCCATCATAATCAAGTTAAAGGTATTGATCCATTTCCAAATTCATTTTTAAAATAATGTTAATTAAGCATTACAAATAAATAAATAGGAAAAAATACGTATTATCCTAGATGCATGTTTAAAGTCAGTCAAGTTATAATTGTGGTTTTCTTTTAGGTATAATTTTCTTTTAGGTGTAATTCATCTTTTTAAATGTACAGTTCTATGAGTTTTGACAAATACAGATAATACGCTACAACCAAGGTATAAGAGAGTTTTGGCTGGGCATAGTGGCATATGTCTGTAATTCCAGCACTTTGGGCAGTGAAGCAGATGGATTGCTTGACCTCAGGGAGTTCACGACCAGCCTGGGCAACATCGTGAGACCCCATCTCTACAAGAAATAGAAGAATTAGCCTAACATAATGGCATGTGCCCATGATCCCAGCTGCTTGGGTGGCTGAGGTGGGAGGCTTGCTTGACCCCAGGAGGTCAAGGCTGCTATGAGCTATGAGAGAGCCACTGCACTCCAGCCTGGGTGACAGAGCAAGACCTTGTCTGAAAAAAAAAAAAAAAAAAAACCAGTTCCATCACCCTAAGAAAATTCTCTTAGCCCCTTTGAAAGCAGTTTTGATGTGTAGATCAGAATCTTCTGCTGACATCCTCTACCCTATACCCAGTTGGTTGCACAGTTTTTTCCTTGCCCTAGCAAAGGGAGATGCATGGGACAAAGGTTACAGAAAAGGATGTTGGTGTCCATCTGAGTTGTACTGGGCAAGCTTAGCCACTCTGATGATATAGAAATAGATTTGAATCAAAACATATTATTATGTATATGTCTAATATTAAAATGGAATTAGATCAAGTGTAATTAAATTTAAATCTACAGCATTACGTTTAAAAAGATGTGAACTGACCATCTTTTGTGGATGCTAGGGAAAGTTACTATTTTGAAAACTGATGAGAAAAGAAAATAAGAATTCATCCTCCTTTCTTTTATTAACTCTGCCATTGGATAATCATATAGTAGATGAAAGGAGTTTCTCTTTATTGAAGCATTGAAATATCATTCTGTTGCAACTCTTAATGAACTGAGTATCAATTAATGATGTTCAAAGGTGGTTAATATCAAAAAATGAAGAGAAAATCATGCATTACGTTTCTGCAGATAGCAAAACACCACACACTATAAAATTTTTTAATGAAATTTGAATCTGATCAAATCTCTAGGTCCAACTACCATTTTATAGGAAATACAGGGGACATAGAAAAACGTTAAATTGCACCACAGGAACACAATCAGGAAAAGTGAGACTGCAGAAAACTCTAACAGAGAAATGATCCAGTTTCTCTTTGACAAATAAATTTTGAGAGAGAGACAAAGACAGAGGCAGATATAAAGGGGGAACTTAAGGATTTTAAAAAGATGTAGAATACTTATCCTAATCACTTACGGTATATGAATCTTATTTGGATACTAATTCAAGCAATCATCAAACAATAATATTTTTGTGAAAACTTGAAATGTGAACACAGAGGACATCTAATTTAGATTTAAAGAAGGAAATGTTTAAAATGCTGTTATTTTTTCAGTATGCTGATGGACTCTAGTAATATTTTTAGAAGAGGAGATGTTATATTTTAGAGACAGGTACGGTAATATTTATGAATAGAGTGATATGACATCAAAGATTTTTTTCAAAATAATACTGATGTAGAAAAAGTAAGTGGGGTAGAAAAGAAACAAGGTTGGCCATAAGTGCATAATTGTTAAACCTGGATCATGGGCACAAAGAGCATTTATTACACTGTTTTGCTTACTTTAGTTTATGTATATATAAAATTTGCCACAACAAAAAATCACAATGAAAATAAAAGGAAAATAAAGACTTTTATTCAAATGGCAGTGAAGCAGCCTCATTGTATGGGGTGCTACCCAAAGTTCTTTGTCTTATGGCCAAGGAAATCAAGGATGCAGACATTCCAAGGGTGAGGTTAAAGCAGAAGTTTAGTAAGTGAGAGAAAGAGAGAAAGCTCTCTGCCACAGAGAGGGGTCCCAAAAAAGGGTTGTCATTTCACAGTAAGCTACAAGGGTTTTTATAAACAAGCTAGTGGGGCGGGGGTATCTCATCTACATAAGGCATGAAAAACCAGTTAGAACTAGGTGTGTCATTTGCATAGGGCAAGAATCTCTGGCAGCCCCCACTCCAACCTTTTATTGCACAGGCAGGTCCTTGGCGTAAGTTACTCCATGTTGCTTATCTTTTTTACTGCACATGTGTTAAGGGAGCAGAATCCTCCATGGGGGACATGCCTGGCCCAAGGTAGTTCCACTTATAGGTGCAGCTGCAGGCACCCCCACCCCATGCAAGCTTCCTTATCTGAGTATGTCCAAAAAGAAAAGGAATGTGCTCACTAAGGCCCCCTGTGCTTACTGGGGCCCACCAAATGGATGGGAAGATTGCTGATTACACAGGAGGCTCCCTCTCTGTGTTGGAACTTTGCTCCTAATCTATTCTTGCAGCCTGATCTTCCAGGCTGCTCTTTGTTAGATAAAGAATTCTGCCGAGGACTCTTTGCCCTAACTATCTGCCTAGCTGGTTTCTTTCTTCCTTCTCTCTCAGTAATAATAGGATTATTGATAACAGCCCAAAATTGGGGGAAAAAACATCAATCAGTAATGGATAAATAGAATGTGGTATATCCTCTCTCTCTGCCTACAGTGGCCTAATCTATATGGTTTTACAACCTAGAATAGCACTGAACATGAGCCTCTATCCAAAGGCTGAAATGTGAAGATTCTACACAGAACTGCCTGCTCAATAAAACAGTTCCCACTGTACTCAACACAGTATCCATCAAACATTTTACTCACTGAACGGTGAAAAAATAGTGCAAGAACTCTGAAATATACAAGGTCTAAGGTCTCCCAACATCGTACACTTAAAGGTAAATAGTGTGATGCTGACTTATAATCTTTTTTTTTCCTACCCTGTGATACGGTTGGCTGTGTCCCCACCCAAATCTCATCTTGAATTCCCACGCATTGTGGGAGAGACCCAGTGGGAGGCAATTGAATCATGGAAGCATGTCTTTTCCAGCTGTTCTCATGATAGTAAGTTTCACAAGATTTGATGGGTTTTTTGTTGGGGGGAGAGGCGGGGTTTGAGATGGTGTCTCACATTGTGGCCCAGGCTGGAGTGCAATAGTACAATCTCGGCTCACTGCAAACCTCTGCCTCCTGGGTTCACACAATTCTCTTGCCTCAGCCTCCCAAGTAGCTGGGATTACAGGTGCTCACCACCACACCTGGCTAATTTTTTGTATTTTTAGTAGAGACAGGGTATCACTATGTTGGCCAGACTAGTCTCAAACTCCTGACCTCATGATCTGCCTGCCTTGGCCTCCCAAAGCGCTGGGATGACAAGCGTGAGCCACCATACCGCACTGATCTGATGGTTTTAAGAAGAGGAATTCTGGCTGGTGCTGTGGCTCACGGCTGTAATCCCAGTACTTTGGGAGGCCGAGATGGGGAATTGTGAGGTCAACAGATCAAGAGGATCCTGGCCAATATGGTGAAACCCCATCTCTACTAAAAATACAAAAATTAGCTGGGTGTGGTGGTGCGTGCCTGTAGTCCCAGCTACTCAGGAGGCTGAGGCAGGAGAATTGGCTGAACCTGGGAGGCGGAGGTTGCACTGAGCCGAGATAGCGCCACTGCAGTCCAGCCTGGTGACAGAGTGAGACTTCGTCTCAAAAAAAGAAGAGGAATTCCCCTGCACAAGCTCTCTCTCTTTTTGCCTGCTACCATCCATGTGAGACATGACTTGCTCTTCCTTGCCAACCACAATGATTGTGAGGCTTCCCCAGACAGGTGGAACTGTGAATCCAATCAAACCTCTTTTTTTTTTTTTTTGTAAATTTTCTAGTCTTGGGTATGTGTTTATCAGCAACATGAAAATAGACTAATAAATACTAAAAATAGATCTATTTTAAATTCTGTTTCCTTAAATCTCTGGGTGATCCTGCATTAATCAAACTGAAAAACTAGTGCATTACTTGAGTATCTAAATGCCCTAAACAGTGACATAATAAGAGATCCCTTACTGAGAAGTTATTTGGGGGGATTTCAGAGAGCATTAAGAAACATGTTTTAGTATGGGTGTAGGGGTTCTCAGAACCTCTTAAGAAACAGAAGATAGCATCGGACATGTTGATACACAAGGCTCTGAGAAAATAATATGGTTAAGAAATGTTTCCATTTGGCATGTTCTTGAGGATCATCTTCTCTCTAAATGTCATTAACAAGGACAATAAGAAGATACAAAATCAACGGTCAAGGGCAAATCTAATTAAATTCATATCTAAATTAGGACATAAATAAAGGTAGAAGCTGGGCATATGGGCACACACTTGTAAGCCCAGCTACTCAGGAAGCTGAGGCAAAAGGATCACTTGAGTCTAGGAGTTCAAGGCCAGCCTAGACATAGCAAGACCCTATCTCTAAAAAATAAAATGTGGAGGTGGGCATGGTGGCTCATGCCTCTAATCCCAGCACTTTGGGAGGCTGAGGCAGGTGGATCACTTAAGGTCAGGAGTTCGAGACCAGCCTGGCCAACATGGCAAAACCCCATATCTACTAAGAATACAAAAATAAGCCAGACATAGTTGTAAATGCCTGTAATCCAGCTACTCAGGAGGCTGAGGCAGGAGAATCACTTGAATCCAGGAGGTGGAAGTTGCAGTGAACTGAGATTGCACCACTGCACTCCAGCCTGGGTGACAAAGTAAGACTCTGTCTCAAAAATAAAATAAAAAGTGGAGAGTAAGCCCCTTATATTTGAAATACATAGTAATAAATACATTTTTAAATGTATTTAAAAATCAAAATTTGTTTTAAATCAAATCTTTACATCACTACCTATTTACAAAGCTGTCTGTAAGGCACATTTAATATTACATCTCAACAAGAGTGCTGGCTTGTGAGTACACAGACAGGGAGTTCAACTTGAATTCTATCATGCAGTTGCCCACTTTTTACACATGGAATCAGAAGAACATTTCAATGTAATTTCCACTGTGCTGAAGAATTAAATCGATTAACGTTAAATCAATCAACATTATACCAATATTAAGCAAAGCTATTACACAAAATTTATTGATCAAATTTTAACAGTGACCACATAGAACTATTTCTAACTTCCTGGTCAGGTTAGAGAAGTTAGCACCTTCCAGAATATGCCACAAAAGGCAGGTCAGAGACTAAAACAAGACTAAATACTTTCAAAAAAGCCTACTTGTCTCTCTGCTTCTCAGGCCCTGATTCTCAAGTTTAAGAACTGACCAGCTACTCTTTCTTCAATTTCTGAACAACTACTCTTTCTATTATCCATCTTCTCTGAAATTAATTACTGGTTTCACAAATTTTAATAAAGATGAATTAAAATAGATGTTAGTTTTAGAAACTAGACTGAGAATCTTCCCATTAGAATTCACTGCTTGAGGGATTTTCTCAGCCAAAAATAAACATATGGTATAGGGAGCTGTTTCTTAGCAGGAAACTGCTGTCAACAAGCTCATGGGGACCTGTCATCAGGGCCCCACACAGCCAGCAAGTCGATGTGTAATATTGGCTAGCTACCCTCTCCCTCAAGCAAATGGAAGGTAACTTTTCTGCTTTTTTGCAGCAACCTTACGTATTAAACAGATGCAACTTATTTCCAAAGAGTATTTTGCTTGTGAAGTTAACATTGAAAACATTGAAAGTGAAAATGCACAGGGTCAGCAGGTAGCTAGTTAACATCCAAACACCAACATTTAAGCAAAAAGGAAGCCACAAAACCCAGAAATGAATATCTAGATGTAGGTATGTTCATTTTATTAACTTACAGGAATATATACTACAAGTCATATGGCAGCAATATTTTTAGTATAAAATAGAAAAGACAAATCTGTGGATTTGATGGACTCTCGAAGAGTTTTGCATGTGAAGGTGGAAAAGTGCAGCTGAAAATCTCCAGTGCACTCTAAATTTAAGCTTGATGCCAATAAACCTGTCACTTCCATAAATTTTAAAAGGGTGGCCTGAACCCAGTCTATTTATTGCTACTTTAAGCCACTAAGTTTGGGGGTGATTTGCTATACAGTAGCACAGTAGTCCCCAACCTTTTTGGCACTAAGGACTGGTTTAGTGGAAGACAACTTTTCCACAGATGGTGCAGGCTGGAGTTGGGGAGGTGAGGGGTAGTTTCAGGATGAAACTGTTCCACCTCAGATCATTAGGCATTAGATTCTCATAAGGAGCAAGTAACCTACATCCCTCACATGTGCAGTTCACAATCGAGTTCGTGCTCCTATGAGAAGTTAATGCCACACTGATCTGACAGGAGGTGGAGCTCAGGTGGTAATGCTTGCTTGCTGGCCACTCACTCTGCTGTGAGGCCCAGTTCCTAACAGGCCACTACCAGGTACCAGTCTACGGCCCAAGGATTGTGGACCCCCACAGTAGCAGACAACTAATACCAAGTAGATATTTGTTTTTAAGACCAGGGATTGCTTAAACATTGGGTACTGATGTGCTTCCACCACTTAGCATACTTGCAGATAGCCAACTAACCTCCATTTTGCCTTGTGAAAATGCTGACCCCAAGAGAACATCACAATTGGCCTAAAATGCTCACCAGGAATGCTTATCTCAAGGCATAAACTGTTGTTATAATAGTAACATACAAGTATAAAGTATGAAAAAGCCCCTTGCTTAGGTCCTTCAGTGGTTCCTCCATCACCTTCAGCATGAAATCCAAGATTTAGTATAACAGGAAAAGTGCTTCATGACCTACCACTGCCAAAAATATCAAGCCTTATTTTCCTATCATGTATTTCCTATCATATACTATACTTCCCAAAAAACAATTTATAATCCTTTGTACATAAAATGAGTCAGCAACAATTGTGAAAGACTTTAAGATGAGAATAAAGATGGGATTACTGGCTGTCCTCACCAGCATGCTTTTCTAGATTATCCTTACTTTTCACTGTATTGGAGTTATTTTTCAACCCTGTAAGTTATAAAAAACTGATTTCAGGCTGGGTGCGGTGGCTCACGCCTGTAATTCCAGCACTTTGGGGGGCCAAGGCGGGCGGATCACAAGGTCAAGACATCAAGACCATCCTGGCCAATATGGTGTATGTACTAAAAATACAAAAATTAGCTGGGCGTGGTGGCATGCACCTGTGGTCCCAGCTACTAGGGAGGGTGAGGCGGAAGAATCACTTAAACCCAAGAGGCGGAGGTTGCAGTGAGCCAAGATTGCACCACTACACTCCAGTCTGGCAACAGAGCAAGGCTCCATATCAAAAAAAAAATTAAAAATTTAAAAATTTAAAAAAACTGATTTCAATGCAAATGTTCTAGGCCTAAATTGTGAATGAATTGTGCCTGGCAGAGATACAGTTGATTATTGTCCTTTGGATATTGACCAGTTTGCCTCTATTTGTAAACCTGTCTCACCACTCCTGCATGTCATCTTTAAAATTCTGTTTGAATAAGTTGTGGTATCTTATCAGCTCCCTCATTAATTAATAAATTTTAAATTTTTGACATGTGTTCATTTTATATTTGTGTAAGAGTCATGATTTTACCTAATAAAAGATACTTTTAACCCATGATGATTCATTCCCCCAAATTTTTGTATATACAACAGCCTATGGCTAAAATAGTGTCACCATCTTCAGGAAAAAATTCAAGCTATTTAGCATAAAATGATAAGTTCTTCATGACTGAACCTCGCCAGGTTATGCGATGCCTCCATCATGCTTACAGCCTAGGGATCTTCTATTACTAATCCTAGTATCCCTAATAAGAAATCATCTCCTCTCCAAAGACCTCTGTAACCACCTAGCTATTTATAAGCAAAGATATGTGGCCTTTCACACAAATGGAGCAGCTTCAAGGAAGCCCTTCTCTCTGGAGGGAACCAGGTGATTTTGCAGCAGGCAAGAACTTTGGGACCCAGCACAGTGGCTCATAACTGTAATCTCAACACTTTGGGAGGCTGAGGTGAATGGATTATTTGAGGTCAGGAGTTCAAGACCAGCCTGGCCAACATGGCAAAACCACATCTCATAGCCACACGTGGTGGTAGTTCCAGCCACTTGGGGGTTCCAGGTGGTAGTACCTGTAGTTCCAGCCACTTGGGAGGCTGAGGCACAAGAATCGCCTGAACTCAGTAGGTGGAGGTTGCAGTGAGCAGAGATTGCACCACTGTACTCCAGCCTGGGCAAAAAAAAAAAAAAAAAAAGTTTGGTATGGTTGGAGGCACAGAGTGAAAGAATCATGAGAGGTAATCATACCAGTCCATGCCTGGCATGAAGCCAAGGAGAAGACTTGATGTGACTTAAGCATAAGACAAGTAATCATTTTCGCATTTTGAAAAGATCACCATGGTTGTTGAATGGAGAATGAAGGAAATAGAGGAAGGTAAATCATAGGAGATGTAGGGACCATTTTAGGGGACCATTGCAATTGTTCAGTTGAGGTATGGTGGAAACTTGAACCAGAGGGCTGGACGTATAAAGTGGATGGGTTTAAAAGACATTTGAAAAGTAAACAGGATTTGGTGATGGGTTAAATAAATGGATTGAAGTAGTGTCAGATGTGTCTAGGAGGTCTCTGTTTCTTACCTAGATAAGACAATGCATGGTCTCACTCACTGAAGGACAGAACATGAAAAGAAACGCAGGGCTTATGGAACTAATGATCACACCCTTAAAAATACAATCTTTAAAATAAATGGAAAAGATAATTCATTTTTTAGAGTAAGGACAGTTCTAAAACATAGCTGATTACATACACAAAAGCTAAATTTTCCGGGTGGGATATTTCAGCCCATTGTTGGATTATCCATTAAAATCAAACCACTGGCTTATGAAATATCAGGCCGTGAACTTTAGGGAACGGAAAAAAGCTAAGTAGGCTAAACAATATGCAATGATGAGGACTTATCCTGGCTCAGATGATAGCACCATGTGGCCTTTTTCAAATGATTTAGTCCTTGTCCCTTCATCTGAAAAGAGCATCTGAATAACTAATACATGAATAGCAGTCTTACCCCCAAATGTAAAATAAATTCAGTCTCCCTGAACTGATACATCATCTGTGATGTTATTCATCCCAATATGGGCCTTTTATACTGAAACTAACCAATTGTGCTATCTACCTTAATCAAGTCACCCAAATAATTACAAAGTATTCATATCAGTTCATGTTGATTTACAGACTAAAAGTTTATTTTTTGTCAGACATCCTCTCTATTTTTAATTCTAATTTCTGTAGATTTAAGATTCAGGTCTCTCAAACTTTTTCCAGATAATAATATCTTTTGTGATTTTATGAAAAAGGCTATTTGAAAAGGGTATTTATAACAAATGCTATTTGAATATTTTGTATCACCCTTAGGCTAGTAATAACTTAAATTTAATTATGAAAATAGTAGTCCCCAAAATAAGAATAGGCTCAAATAGAAAAGTAATGAGAACAAAATAATGGAAAAATTAAAACAGTTGGATATGGATTATGATCCAAGGAATTCCTATAATTTGTGTCTAGTTAAATATAATAGAAAGTTGGGAAAATGTAATACCAGATAAGAATATGAGAAATAAGACAAACATTGACCCTTTTTGAACTCATTTGGTTTACATCAGCAAAAAGCTAATTACAGTAATTGTAAGAATTTGTGAAAACTTTGAGTGTGATAGAGATTACAAATGATATTTATAAGAATAACAATGAATTTATTTAGGGATAAGACTGCCTTCATTAATGATATGGGTAAAGTGTACTAAAAAACTGTACTAAAAAAGATTATTTTCTTTCCTGATAACAAAAGCTTAATTTAACCTTTTTGTTTTAACTTTAGGAAGTCCTAATTGAAATTCCTTTAAATGCATCATAGATGTTGCACAAGATGGATATTGGCACAAACACATTGGTTTAAATCATTCTCTAATGCCCAGTAAAAGAACTGAAGCAGGAACAGTAAGAAGCAAACCTCTCGAACACCGAACTGAGGAAGGAAGTAGCTTATTATTTGGTGGGGAGCTGAGGGGGCTACAGCCTCATTCATTGAGCTCCCCAAGAAGCAGCTTCTTTCCCCTTTTATAGGCTTACAACACTATAGGGGAAACTATGGTGAAACTATGCCATTGTCCATCGGCTGGATGTCCGAACTTACAATCTTTTGGCTTCATTGATTTGCTAGTTCATGTGCATCGCGAGCAGGAATGGGCAGGGGAGGGGGCTTACAGAGACAAGACAAAGGCAGTAAATTATCAGTTGGCAGAGGTGTTTCCAGGAGGGAGCCTGGACTGTGCAAACATGGGGGTGTGACCCAGTGCTGGGCTCCAGCCAGTAGGGATGACATTTATTTGCGACTCTTTCAAGGCTTACAGATAGCAGAGACTCTGGGAACCAAAAAGGGTTCCCAGCTCTTTGGTATTTTATTTCTTTTTCTTTTTCACCCTCCTTCCCTTCTGGAGGGGAGGGGAGGGAGAGGATGGGAAGCAGGAGGAGGGGAGGCAGTCTCCATTCTCAGAACCAAAGTAACAAAAATGTTAAATAAAAGTATCTGGCCGGGAATGGTAACTCACACCTGTAATCTACCTTCCAGCACTTTGGGAGGCCGAAGCAGGTGGATCATGAGGTCAGGAGATCAAGACCATCTGGGCCAACATGGTGAAACCCCGTCTCTATTAAAAATACAAAAAAATTAGCTGGGTATGGTAGCACATGCCTGTAGTCCCAGCTACTTGGGAGGCTGAGGCAGGAGAATTGCTTGAACCCAGGCTGGGTGACAGTACAAGACTCCTTCTCAAAAAAAAAAAAAAAAAAATCTACACTGACATCCAAAAGGGCCCAACCTTGTACACAAACTATAAGTAGTATGTATCAGTCACGTATCATTTAGACAAGCTTAGTACAGAGTATCAAAGCAACCCATCATCTCCTAGTTTAAGAACACCATGTAGCCTTGCAGGAAGGAAGGGGGAAAGACTCTCAGGTTCCCACTAACAACTCAGCCCCCCAAATCTATAATTCAACCAATGGGCGGGTATAAGAATGAAAGAAGGCCTCCTGTTAGGGCAGTCTTCCTCTAGAGATCAGCAGTGAAGGAAAAGTAAGAAGAGATATCTAAGTATGTTCTTTGTCTACAAATCTGTCTTTCTATACAGATGTTTAAAATTAATGTGGGCTTGATGGCAGCCCAATTTTTAACCAACTGTTGCCTGTGCTGAGAATGAAACATTCCAATTCCAACAAAAATAAATAAATAAATAAAGGCCAGGCATAGTGGCTCACACCTGTAATCCCAGCACTTTAGGAGGCTGAGGAAGGTGGATCACCTGAGGTCAGGAGTTTGAGACCAGCCTATTCAACATGGTGAAACCGTGTCTCTACTAAAATTAGCCAGACGTGGTGGTGGGCGCCTGTAATCCCAGCTACTTGGGAGGCTAAGGCAGAAGAATCACTTGAACCTGGGAGACAGAAGTTGCAGTGGGCCGAGATCGCACCACTGCACTCCAGCCTAGGAGACAGGAGAGTCCATTGAAATTTAATTAATTAATTAATTAATTAAAAAGATGATCTTTTGCCAGACATCATTTTAATGTAACATTTTACAGAGAATATAGCTAAGAGAAGGAAGATCATCTATATTGAAAACAACAGTCCTCCTAAAATAGCATCACAACAGAACACACCAAAATTATCTCTGTCCCAAAGGACAAGAGTTATGTCTGACTTCCTTTGAGCTGCTATCACAAAAATACCTTAAACTGAGTGGTGTATAAACAACAGAATTCTATTTATTATAGTTCTGGGAAGTTTAAGACCAAGGCACTGAAAGAATTGGTGTCTGGCAAAGGACCACCTCCTCACAGGTGATACCTATGATAAGACATGAAACTTATTTCTGTCAGGGGTGAAGTTATGTATAACAGAACCTATCTAGAAGGATTCTTGTGAGAGTTAAGCAAACTCATACATGCAAAACGTCTAGAAAAGTTTAAGTCTCATTTTTCATAAAATAAGTCCCAACATAAATGTTTGCTGGTTTTCTCAGCCTGGTTCCCCTGAAAGCAGAGCATAAAACAAATATGTTAGGGTTGCTGGTTTATTTGGGAAGTGACCCCATGGATAAAGAGTAAGACACAAAGGGAATGAAACAAGAAAGGAGGAAAGGCCAACATAGGGATGCATTATGAAGGTGGCCAGTACTACTGATGATAATGCTTGATCTTGCTAGGACCTTGTGAGGACCTTTATGAAATGTGTCTCAGAACTATCCACCTAAATGACAAAAGGCGGAAGGACTGACTTATCAAGACTCATCCCCCATTCTTCAAGAATGGTCCCATGAGTTTTAACTTCTTATCATGTGAGAGTGCTGACATGATTCTTACAGATGTCTCAGGCCATCCAGAGTGAGAAGTGAGAACCATGGGAGCTTTGGCTCAGGATGGGACACCGTCTGCTTGCATCTGCCTAAAGTTTACCAAAACCTGCTGGGAACTGAGCACCACAGAAATGGCTGGAGCAAGAGATGGGACCAAGAAGATTTGCATTCAGTAGAGAGTAACTCATTCTTTATCTCCGTAATCCCTAAGGAATGGTGCTTGCTTTTCAAGCCAGTAAATATGTGAATATGTCAAGAAATTAGTCTTGAAGAATATGATAACATCTTACTTTAATGCTACAACATTGTAGAGGGTGCTGTTGGAAACAAGACAACCAATTACAATTGGCAGCAAACCTTTTATTGCTTAAGAGAATTTAGGCACAGGAAACATTTAAATTTGCATCTGTAATACTAAGGAGATTCTGCAGATCTATATGGTGTCTAGGTGAGGAATAAAATTTCTCACATTATCTAGTTTTTAGTTACATGTCATTCTGACAACAACTTGATCATCTAGTAGACTGATAAAGAAAGTACAATCCAAAAAAGTACAACGAGAACAATGTTCAAAATACCACCAATCTCATTAGGCGTCTCCTCAAGTTAAACTCTTATCTAGCAATAAAATTAAGATCCTTCCAGCTTGATAGAAACAGTAATATCTTTTTAAAAATATATCACTTCCTCCAGGCATTAGTTCCTGGATGGTAAACAATCAAATATATCCTGACTTCAAATGTTTCAGGCCAAATAAATGTTCCAGTCTCCAAAGGTTTTATCACATAGAGGTAAGGCCATATGAAAACAGTCCATGCAAGGCCAAGTATGGTGGCTCACACCTGTAATCCCAGCACTTTGAGAGGCCAAGGTGGGCGGATCACAAGGTCAGGAGTTTGAGACCAGCCTGGCCAATATGATGGAGCCCCATCTCTACTAAAAATACAAAAATTAATCAGGCATGGTGGTGGGCACCTGTAGTCCCAGCTACTTAGGAGACTGAGGCAGGAGAATGGCTTGAACCCAGAAGGCAGAGGTTGCAGTGAGCCAAGATCCCCTCATTGCACTTCAGCCTGGGCAACAGAGTGAGACTCCATCTCAAAAAAAAAAAAAAAAAAAGAAAAAACACTCAGTGCTACGTAAACTCACATGCCCTGGTAAAATGGAAATCTATGTTAAATTAGTCATCTTTTATTTGTTATTTGTTGTGCTCAGGAGTAAGAACATAGAAAAACTCATGGAACTTTTTCATGATTTCTTTATGTACTGATTCTTTGAAAGTAATCATATGTAATCTTCTCAAGTAATATCTGACTTAGGAACCCAAAGCTGGTTTTTGAAAAAGCATACAGCAGATTGATAAGCATGTCTTCCTAAAAGACTTTAACCATTTTATTTAACAATATTGCCAGTTGCAGGAGTCTTTTCACTTTGATCTTTCCTTTAATAATGAGCAGTGCATATTTTTAAACCTAGTTTATTTATATTAGCTGAACTATTGGTAATAATTATTATTATTATTTTGTTGAAATCTTACTCTATAGCCAGGCACTGGGTTACATGCTTTGATTATATACAGCACTCATTTTATTTTCAACACAAGATTATGAAACAGATATTATTATCCCTATTTAAGAGATGAGGGAGCTCATCAATCTCATTAGGTGCCTCCTCAAGTTAAATTCTACATCTAGTGATAAAAATAAAACTCTTCTAACAGTTATAGAAAGAGTAACATAGTTTTAAAAATATGTTGTTCAGCCAGAAGCGGTGACTGAAAGTGTAATCCCAGCACTTTGGGAGGCTGAGGCAGGCAGATCACCTGAGGTCAGGAGTTCAAGACCAGCCTAGCCAACATGGTGAAACCCTTTCTCTGCTAAAAACACAAAACTTAGCTGGGCATGGTAGTGGGCACCTGTAATCTCAGCTACTCGGGAGGCTGAGGCAGGAGAATTGCTTGAACCCGGGACACATAGGTTGCAGTGAGCCAAGATCATGCCACTGCACTTCAGCCTGGGCAACAGAGCAAGACTCCTCCTCAAAAAAAATTTTAAAAAAATATGTTGCTTATTTCAGGAGTAACTTCTAGAGGGAAGTTATCTCTAAAATAGAATCAAAGCATTTGAATGACTGGCCCAATGTCCCCAACGCGAGGTAAAAAGTAGCAAACCTAGGATTTAAATCTAGTTCTATTCGTGTTCTAAGTTCATGCTCTTACTAACCCCAACACTCTACTGCTTCAGTGAACTTTTATTTCAATACTCTTATAGCAACTCCTTCTGAGTTTTTTAAATCATATAATAGAGGTCAGTCAATATTTTATAGAACTGCCAATGTTTCCCTTTGTTCTTCATTTTCAAGTCACATTCAGATCTTTATATTTCTGTTAAACTGAGCACAACATTCTTACACTTCTGGCTTTTGTCTTTGCAGGGAGATAGATGATATACTGAGAAATAAACTGAAATATTATGATCACTCTGTTGCTTATATATATTCAACTTTACACTATTGTATAAGCTACATTCTTCTGTTTTGTTGTGATTTATTTTGCCACTTCATACAAAAAGCCTTGTCACAGTTCACTGTGTAAGCATATGTGTCTTCGTAATAACCCCACCTAAAAACAATCGTGTCCAGTGATGCTTAGCTTACATTTTCGTAAAATACCCCATATTCCAGTCTACTGAGCTATCTCCCTGGCTTAAGTGCTTTTATAAGGACACAAAGTTGCCATTACAAAATACTAAAATCTAAATTACATTTTGACTTTTATGTCTATCTTCTTTTTAATACTAACTCCCCTTGCACTGCTATCAGAAAACTTCAGCACATAATCCCTAAATCCTTGCAATTCACAGGACTCTTCTAATATTTACTCTGCATTTGCCATCCTCTGTCCCCCTTCTCTTGAGTCCTCTACTATTTTTCCCTCTTTTGATTCATTTGTCTGTTCTCCTCTCATTACTTTCTTAGCTTTTATACAGAATAATCTTTTTTTATACTCAAATATGACATGATTTTAGATGAGACTTCAGGTTTCCTGCTCACTAAATTACAAAGTATTTCTATAAATGTTTTCATTTTCACTTTTATTTATGACTTATTCTCTGCAAGAGTTCATCTTTCACATTGTACTTTTGGACTGGGTTAGAGGGGCTAAGTTGGAAAATTAAATCAAATAATAGCCTGCGAATTTCCTTTTGATATAATAAAAAAATATATTTTATTTGTAAGCCTATCTAAATATTCCATGAGAATTTAAATTACAGTAGGTTACAACTGTAAAAGTCTACAACTATGTGGAAAAACACTTAACAGACACACCAACTTTTTATCTCCTTTTATCTTCTTAGTCTTCATGATGAATTGATTCAATGTGTTTTCTGATTAATCTTGTCTTACCAATTGCAAAATAACCCAATTACAAAATGATCAAAAGAACTGAACAGACATTTCTCCAATGAAGACATGCAAATGGCCAACAGGTATAAGAAAATGTACTCAACATCACTAATCATCAGGAAAATGCAAACCAAAACCACAATGAGGTGTCACCTCACACCTGTTATAATGGCTATTACTAAAAAAGTTAAAAACACAAGAAGCATTGGCAAGGATGTGAAGCAAAGGGAACTATTATATACTTTTGATGCTAATGTATGTTGATGACATCACTATGGAAAACGGTATGGAGGTTCCTCAAATATTAAAAATGGAACTATCATATGATTCACCAACCCCACTTATGAGTGTATTTCAAAAAAAATTGAAATCAGAATCATGAAGATATAGTTGTACTTTCATGTCCATTGCAACAATATTCACAATAGCCAAGGCACTGAAGCAAAATAAAAGTCCTTCAGTAGATTAATGGACAAAAATGTAGTATATACATACAATGAAATATTATTCAGCCTTTAAAAAAATGAAAATCCTGCCATTTATAACAATATAGGCAAACATGGAAGAGAGGCATTTTGCTAAGTGAAATAAACCAGTCACAGAAGGACAAATAGCTGCATAATATCACCTATATAATGATTCTAAAACAGTCAAACTCAAAGAAGCAGAGAGTGAAATGATGGTTTTTAGGGGATGTGGGGAGAGAGAAGCGGGGAGATATTAGTCAAAGAGATGAAGTTTTGATTATACTAGATGAATAATTCCTAGAGATCTGCCATAAAACAGTGCCTATAGTTTAAAAACAAACATTGTATTATATACTTAAAAATTGGTTAAGAGGGTAGATTTTATGTTAAGTGTTATTCCAAGAAGGATGAGGAAGAAGAGGGGGAAGAAGAGAGGAAGAAAGCAGCAGGTGAAAACTTTTGGAGGTGATGAAGAGGTCTACGGCAAAGACTGTGGTGATGGTTTTAGGGGTATATACTTATCTCCAAGTTCATCAAGTTGTACACATTAAAATACGTATAACTTTTTGTGCATCAATCATATCTCAATAAAGTAGCTTTTGTAAAAAGACAACTTAAAGGAATTGATGTTGTGGTAAATTGCATCACCAGCTCCAGTTCTTCACCCCTCACTATATCCATGCTATGATTTTGACATGAGATTTTTGTATTTTGTCCCATTCTAAGCATCCTGTATTTCTCTACTCCTTGACTTTGGGTTTGGTCATATAATTTTCTTTGACCAGTATTTCGAAAACAACTGTAAACTACTTCTGAGCTTAGATCTTAAGAGTCATTACATGTTTTCATTTTTTCTCATGTGTCTCTACTATTGCAATAAGAACATGCTAGAAAGTCCTGTTGATTCCAGGAGAATGAGAAATTAATAAAAATAGCCAGCTACCCCAGCCAAGAACACTCAATTTCCAGGAGCTACTCACTTTCCCATGAGCTAAATAAATGCTTATTATTGCACACCACAAAGTTTTAAGGTGATTGACAATCTGCTACTTTGTAGCAATAGGTAACTGACACAGATATTTATAGATACAAAATGTGCTGTTAGCAATCATTAGTCATATGAGATGTATGTGCTTTACCATATTCCAATTACGTACCAGTCAAAATCAAGACTACATCTCTATTACTTCTCCTTTTAAAATGTCCCCTTTAAGAAAAATGAAGGCTCCAAATCTAGATGCAATAGGTACTGTCAATTGCTTAATTCACATAAACAACAATTATAAATAACAAACAATCCTACTATGTATAGGCTTTCATTTTCTTTACCAAAAGAAAATTTAAAAATTACATTTTAGAACCATGACTGCCTAAAAAAGGTAGACCTGAAGGCTACCTTTGAAGGGGATGACAATTTATCTCAAACATACTCATTACATGACTAGGATTGTCACTTGTCAATTAATTCTTGATGATTCCTCTGGTTTTGTTGACTTTTTTGTCACTACAAGATTTTTTTTAATTCACTTCAGTCAATCCCCAATCTTAACCAATATAACAGCATGCTTAATTTTATTTTTACATCTCACAGTCCTTGATAATAGCAAACTAATTTCTGTAGCTGCATTTGATAAAAATATGCTGATGCAACTCATATTTCATATCATTGACTATAATGAGCTATTTTATCAAACTGTCCTTATGACAGTATTGTAGAGAAAATGATAAATTTACTAATTTATTCACTTGAGATTCCATTTAAAATTTTTAAAAGAAAGGAAAAGATCAATGAAGTCAGGTAAATTAGGTTTTCCTAAATGATATGTCTGGGTCTCTATGAAACAATAGCACTAATCATTCCTGCTCTTAATCAAATGCTAACACTAAAAATGGGTTGATTAATTATTACGTTTAATAATATTCTAAAGAACAAATAAGAAGCTGTATAATGCCCTATTGTGAACATATATGCACAATGTTTGCTCATAATCAGGGTAATTATTACTACGATTTCATATAGAATTGGTTTCTTATCACTTTGTTGGGGTTTTGTATTTTTACTCAGCTTTATTTTAGAAATTATTAATAAGTAAATATATCAATTAATGAGAGTTACTAATTATTTTGTGGAGCCTTTCAAAAAACTTTGTAGAAATTAGAAACTGTAGCATAGCATTTCTTTCTGGTACTCTGAGATGCCAATTACATAGATGGTGCTGATATTGGTGAAAATACAATCACAAATACAATATGCTAAAATTCCTTTTATCAATTATTGTACTCTATAGAATTTATGCTCACTGAACTCCAGAAACAATATTAACTTGGAGCTGAACAATATTAACCTGGAGCTGGTCAGTCTTCCATGCTCTGGATAAACAATTTTCAAACATTATATGACCACGACATTTTGTTTTAGAATCTTTTGTTGATATAAAATGAATTTATTAATTTTTTTCATTTATATGCCATTGGCAATGAAAATAATTGCTCTAATAAATTATTTAACATTATCTCTTCTTGAGGGATTCATTCTACAATGAATGTCTCTCACATCTAAAAAAAATCACATGGAGTAAGACTATTTTAAGTGACAACTATGTTCTTGTAAATGTTCACAGTAAAATGCACTGAACCCACAACAGACAGTTTCTTTCCTTTCTCAATGTTCCTTTTATTTTTAACATTTTCTATGTACTATGTGAAAACTGCTACCTTTTCCTCAATTCAATTAACACATTCTCCAAAATTCTAAGATAATAATAGATAATAATGACTTCTAAAAGCAGCCAATAAATTTAGGAGAACATTCTTAGTGGAATCTGATACAAGAACAGTGAAACTATAATATCTGAGAAACCCCAAATCTTCACTAAATAAATAGTAGAAACACAGTTTGACCTTGGTATTTTTGTGCTGAATTCCAATATCCTCTGCAGCTGTCAGATCTAAGGACAGAGGGTCTTTTAAAACTAAGCTGTTTTCATGTAGACATATATTCTGTTATTTTGCAATAACCAACTGTTCCTCAAAATAATAATTAAAGAGGATAGTTGATCTTAACTTGACTCATTTGGGTACAAACAAATAGTCTGCAGTTTATACAATCTGCAAAACAGAGCTACAATCATCCAGATGCGTGACTAAAAGTGCTCAATACTGTCCCTTCAAAAAGATATAGATATATAGATATATAGATATATAGATAGATATATATATACACACACACACATACATATGACAACATATCAAATAGAATATCTAGGGGAGAACACAGAAATTCAGCAAAGAAGTGCCAAACACCTTCTGCAGCACAGAGACTCAGAATGGCAGCATAAAAAAGGAAGCAAACAACATGGACCAGGATCATCTTGAGGCCAAGAAAGACTCCTCACCCTAAGGAAAGGGTAAACAGGAGATCCTTAGTAGTCTGCATTTCTACCACAGATGCCCCATAGCCCCTGCTGGCCCTAAGCCTAGTATAGCGAGCTTCCTAGAGTCCATGTGACTGCATTATTCCAAATAGGGAATTTACACTCCCCCTTCCATACACACACTCAGTTATTTAGGCTGCCACAGAACATCATCACCTTGGGAGTGGAGCCACCATCAGAGTGCATCCTGTCCTGAGGCCTAATAGCCCCTGCATCTCCACATACCTGAGGCTTCACCAACATCCTATCACATCTACCCCAAGGGCTGAAGCAACAAGAAAACAGCTGAACCCAGCAGCATGGTCATGATTACAGCACCCAAGCCTATAAAATGCCCTATACCTCATGGCACAGGCAGTTTCCAGCACAGTGAGAAAGCAGCCCCCTAGGAAAGAGAAAGCTGATGTGTATGCTCCCCAGAACCTGAGAACCACCAAGCCATATCCCATTGCCACCGCTAGTAACTCTTTCTCCTGCATAGCAAAGTTATCCTACACCCAGACACTTATGCATGCCCCCCATTGGCCTGAAGACTGGCCCATCCAGGACCTGCCACCTCCACCAGTGACCCAATTTCCTCCAGAACAAAGCTGCCACACACCCATGTGCACCCCCTAACACAGCCCAAGAACTGGCCTGCATGTCATCCCAGAAAAGCTATTCCACAACTTCCAAAAATAACTGCAGCCTAGGCCATGGAGGCACTTGTAGTCACCACTGACATCGATTATAGCCAAAGAAACCAAATGGAAACTACACTACTCTACCATCTGAGAATCAAAGCCAAAGCAGCCTACCTAACTGAAACTATAGGACACACATACAGCAAAAAATCTTTCCCTATTAAAGCTACTCCATAAACTGGAGGAAGTGACAATTACATCAAATGTGCAGAATTCAGCGAAAACACAAAAAGTATAAAAGGACAAGAAAACATGACACCTTTAAAAAAGAAAACACAATGATTTTCCAGTAACATGCCTAAAAGAAAAATTAAAATAATGACTTAAGAAAACCCAGAGAGATACGAGACAACACAGACAGACAATTCAATAAGATCAGGAAAACAATTCCTCTGACTGAGAAATTCAGTAGAGATTGATATCATTTTTTAAAAACTGAAGTCTTAAAATTGAATAATTCAACAAGTGAAATAAAAAATAGAATTGAGAGCTTCAGTGATACACTAGATCAAACAGAAGAAAGAATTTCTGAACATGAAGACAAATCTTTTAAAATAACTCCTATGGAATATACAGGACACCATTAAACAAACAAACAAAAAATGCATTATAGAAATTACAGAAGGAGAAGAAATGAGAAAAGAATTTTTAGAAAACCTATTTAATGGTTTTTTAGCTGGGAGGTTCCCAGATCTACAGAGAGATATGGTCATCCAGGTTCAGGAAGCTCAAAGATTCCCAAACAGATTCAACCCAAAGAGTCCCTCCCAAGGCATATTTAGTAAGTTGTCAAAGTCAAAAACAAAAAGAGAATTCCAAAAAACCATAAAAGTATCAAGGCACATATAAAGAAATACTCATCAGACAGTAGATTTCTCAGCTGTAATCTTACAGACCAGAAGTGAATAGAATGATATATTCAAAGTGCTGAAAGAAAAAAAAAAAAAAAAACTTTAAGTGAAGAATTCTACATCCAGCAAAGCCATCCTTTAAAAATGAAGGAGAAATAAAGTCTCCCTGGCAGGCAAAAACTTAAAGAATTCACCAATATATGAGTCCTACAAGAAATGCTTAAGGGAGTCTCACATCTGGAAGCAAAAGGACTATAACTGTCATCACGAAAATACATGAAAGTATAAAAATCACTGATAGAGCAGACACACAAATGAGAAAGAGAAAACAATCAAATGTTATAACTTCAGAAAACTGTCCAACAACAAAGATAAGCAATAAGAGATAAGGAAAGGAAAAAAGAATATATAAAATGACCAGAAAATAATTAACAAAATGATAGGAGGAAGTCCTAACCTATTTATAACATCTTCGAATGTAAGCAGTTTAAATTCCACAATTAAAATACATAGACTTGCTGAAAAAATTAAAAAAGCAAGACCCAAATATATGCTGCCTTCAAGAACTCACTTCACCTATGTAGACACATAGACTGAAAGTGAAGGGTTGAAAAAAGATACTCCACAAAAATGGAAACCAAAAGTGAGCAGGAGTAGCTATTACTTGCATCACACAAATAGATTTTAAAAAAAAACAAAAACAAAAAAAACAACAAAAAAAAAACATTTAAAGAGACAAAAAAGTTCATTACATAATGATAAGAAGGATCAAGTAAGCAAAAGGCTATAACAATTGTAAATATTTATTTACCCAACACTGAAGAACTAGATATATAAAGCAAATATTATTAGACCTAAAGGAAAAAAAATCCAACTATGGACCCCCAAAAATAATATTTTAGAACCTCTGTTATGTAGCACTGGACAGATCATTTAGACAGAAAATCAACAACAAAACATCACAGGTAAGCTGTACTACATAACAAATAAACCTAACAGACATTTACAGGACACATTATCTAACAGCTGCAGAATATATATTCTTCTCATCAGCACATAGAACATTCTCCAGGAGAGATCATATGTTAGGCAACAAAACAAGTCTCAACAAATTTTTAAAAATTGAAGTTATATCAAGTACCTTTTCAGACCACAATGAAATAAAACTAGAAAATAACAACAACAGTAGCTTTGGAAACTGTACAAATACATAGAAACAAAGAAACATGCTCCTGAATGACCAGTGGGTAAATGAAGTAATTAAGAAGAAAATTAAAAATATATATATTTGGGCTGGGCACAAATATATATATTTGTGGCTTATGCCTGTAACCACAGCACTTTGGGAGGCCAAAGCAGGTGGATCATGAGGTCAGGGGATCGAGACCATCCTGGCTAACATGGTGAAACCCTGTCTTTACTAAAAATACAAAATATTAGCCAGGCATGGTGGCAGGTGCCTATAATCCCACCTACTCAGGAGTCTGAGGCAAGAGAATCACTTGAACCCAGGAGGCAGAGGTTGCAGTGAGCCAAGATTACACCACTGCACTCCAGCCTG
>NW_022436944.1:40600756-40673686 GCF_009761245.1 Sapajus apella | reverse complement strand
GTATCTGCACACACACACACACACACACATACATATATATTTAAATGTTTGAATGTAAATGATTTAAATTCCACAATTAAAAGATATAGACTTGCTGGATGGAAACATAATACATTAAAACCTATGAAACATAGCAAAGGAGTACTAAGAGGAAAGTTTACAGCAAAAATTCCTACATCAAAAAAGATTAAAAGATTTAAAATAAACAACCTAATGATATACCCAACAATTCCATTATGGGCATTTTTGCAAAAGAAAGGAAATCAGTGTATCTAAGAGATATCTACATTTTCATGTTTATTGCAGCATTTTTCACAATAGTCATATATGGAATCAACATATCATCAACAGAGGGGTGGATAACGAAAATGTGTTATATATACACAATGAAATATTATTCAACCATAAAAAAGATTAAAATCCTATCATTTGCAGCAACATGAATGAGCCTGGCGGACACTGTGTTAAGCGAAGTATCAGGCACAGAAAGTTAAATATCACATGCTGTCATTCATTTGTGGGAGCTCAAAGTTTGCACCCATAGAATTAGAGAGTAGAATTATGGTTGTTAGAGGCTGAAAAGGGTAGGAGGGAGAGGACAGAGAGAGACTGGTCAATGAATACAAAATCACAGCTGGACAGAAGGAATAGGTTCTACTTTTCTACAGCACTGTGGGATGCCTATAGTTAACAATAATTTATTGCATATTTTCAAATACCTGGAAGAGAGGATTTTTTTCCTCACTATGAAATTACAGCAGAAGAGAGATTTTGAATATTCCCAACAAAAGAAATGACATTTGAGGTGATAGAGATGCTAATTACCCTGATTTGATTATTACATTGTTTATATGCATTAATATATCACTCTGTACCCATAAATACATATAATTATTACAAGTCAATTAAAAATAAAATATAACTAAGAAGACAAAATATAAACATAAAAAGAAAAATATCAAGAGAGCAGTGTAAGTGAGAGACACTGAAAGAAAGAGAACCTTCAAGTGCAGCCCTTGCCACAGTGCCCCCAGTAACCCCATCCTGCTGTTTCTCTCCACTCCCTGCTGCACATGACTTGACTCCTTACTGTTCCTCTCCATTGCTCTTCACAAAATACAAATTGCCCAACAGTGGCTGCTCATCTTTAACAATTCTTTCCTCCCTGAGAATCATTCTTAATCCACTCTTTCTGAAACTAGCTAAACTCCAGCTGAATGCCCTTGCCAGAGTCCCATACAACATTCCTCCCTCCTTCCCCACTCTAGAAGGCTCCTTCAGTCTTATACCCAGCATTTCCAAATAAAAACTTCTCCTCACTCAATAAAAAAATAACAGTGCTACTATCATTAATAAGTCTACGTTTCATCATATCTATCATCATTATAATATCTAATATTATTCTGTGCCAGACTCCAATGACATTCCTGTATTATCTTATGTACTCCTCACCGCAACCCTGTAAGCTAAATACTAATATTTTTCCATTTTACAAATATGGAAAGTGACACCCTGAGACATTCAATAAATCACTTAAATTCACACAATCATTAAAAGTTTATGGTATGGCTGGGCTTAAACCCATCCTAATCTAAAATTTCTTAACGTTAAAAATTTGCTTTAATTTTTGAAGTTTTCATTTGCACTTCTGTGCTATAATTCATAAAGGATGATAAATGAGAAATTATTTTCATGACAGAAAGAAATATAGCACATAATTATTCTTCTACAATATCATCAATAAACTATGAATTAGTGGTAAAGTTCCATGACTGATGAAAAAAAAAAATTAGGATTGGTCAACCCAGTATTTTTAGAAAACTGACAAGTTTCATAAAGTGATTTGTTTTTATGAGAAGATATTCTGACTCCCACATTCTGGGCAAATGAAGAATTCTGTCAACTTAGTGATTGGGTCAATAGTTTTATTTAAAGGTTCCTTTTTCAGTGAAATACATATCACATAAACCTGCATGCATTCCAATAAAATCCCACTTTAATTTAAAAAAAGTTAAATGACACCTTAAGAATACATAACATCCCTTAAATCAACGAATAGAGAGATGAATAAATAGAAGATAAATAGATAGATAGACAGACATTTGTTTTTGACTCTGATGACTTTGTTTTCAAACTGATCCCTAACAAGAGAGTTGCAAAAGTGTGGTTATGTGAGATACCTCCCTGATGTTCAAACTCTGCCTCTTTCCCATGTGCTGCTCCACATTTAAGCTGTTTCACTAGACCTCACCTCCAGTAAGTGACAGAAACTGGTTCTGGTAAAACTCACCCAGCATATTCTCCTCTTCCATAGGCACACGTTGACATTAGGACAACTACAAAAGAAAAGACCCAAAGACCTGGTAGGATCCAGCTGAAACATATCTGTCATAATTCAGTAGCAGTATGGCTGCCCCCAAGAAAACAATGTATTCTCTTTCCTTCCTGTATAGTGAGAATTATGTAGTATACCATGTTTCTCTTTTGCCTTGACGTCCAAGAAGGTCAGAAGCAAATTTATAACTTAATCATTTGAAACTTTACAGTGCTTTTCCCCGCCTTTTCTAGTATACTCTACCTTGTTTTACTTTCTCCTGCTACTGATTTATATTTAAGTAGTTAAGCATTTCTCCATCTGAGTTTCCTTCAACACTAGTTTTATATATATGAATAGATGCTTTATGAAAAAATTTTCCTTTAAAATGTTTTGGGGAAATAATGCATCATAACTATAGCCCCACATCATCCCCAAAAGTCATTTTTATTGAATTTTAAGGAAATCTCAAAAATTCCAGACAAATTTGAACAGGGAACATTTTTGTCATGATATTTATTAATATCTTAAAATATAGTTTGCAAAACACTGTGCTTCCTCATTTTGTTTATCTTTTGATAGCCACTTTATATCCCTGAAAAAATGAGGAAAGGTATACATGTACAGATGGATGATTGATTAAATAAACAAATTAGAATTGAATTTTTCAAAACTGCACAGTATATTATTTTAATTTCCAAGTTGAATTCTAGAGCACAGTTTCATATGCAGAAACCTCCATACCTAATATGGCCAACTTATGTGAAGAAAAAATTTTAAACAGCTTAAAATAAAGAGACACAAATTTAAAAGGATTTCTGAAGAAAAGTGAAAGATAACAGTCAACTTAGGTGGGAGAAAGAGAGAGAAGGTTAAACCTAGAAAATAAAAGCAATGAAAAAGAATGTGCTGCAATGGATCACAAAATTTTAGCTCAAGTTCTTACATCCAAGACAAGAAAAAAAAGAAAGAAAACAAGTGGTTGTCAAATTAATGCTCTCTAATTTAAAAAAGCAGACCATAATGCAAGATTATAAGAAAACTTTATCATCTAGAAATTTATGATATTTGAGTCAATAATAGGCCGGGTGTGTCGGCTCACACCTGTAATTCCAGCACTTTGGGAGGCCAAAGTGGGCAGATCACTTGAGGTCAGGAGTTCAAGACCAGCCTGGCCAACATGGTGAAACCCTGTCTCTACTAAAAATACAAAAATTAGCCAGTGTGGTGGTGCACGGCTGTAAAAAATAGAGGACCAAAAGAAAGCCCTCTTTTTTTTTTTTTTGCCCAGGAACACTATGTTGAGGAGAGAGTTCTCAAAATTCAAAACAGAACAGGGAGTAATAAAAAATTCAGTGGAAGGATGCAGTGGAAGATAAAGCTGAGGAAATTTCCCAGAATGTGGAACAAATCATGAAGATTGAAAATAAAAAATACAACAAAATTGGAGGACTGGTTTAGAGGTTCTCGTATCTTAAAAACAAGATTTCCAGAAGGAAAAGAAAAAAACGAAGCAGAGGTCTGGCAGTTTTTCAAGAACTATTTCAAGAAAATGTCTCTGGCAGTTTTTCAAGAACTATTTCAAAAAACTGAAAGTTTCCAAATTAAAAGGGCCCACAAAATATCCAATACAATGGATTAAAACATCATTACCAACCCATATCACTGTAAAATTTTGAAAACTTTGGAGGAAAAAAAAATTGGGAGGGAAAAAAACCTACAAGCTTGTAGAAAGACAAAAACAAGTTTCATATAAAATATCAACTATCAGCCAGGTGCGGTGGCTCATGCTTGTAATCCCAGCACTTTCCGAGGCTGAGGCAGGCAGATCACTTGAGGCCAGGAGTTAGAGACCAGCCTGGCCAATGAACATGGCAGAAACTCCTCTCTACTAAACATACAAAAATTAGCTGGGCATGATGGTGGGTGCCTGTAATCCCAAGAATACTCAGGAGGCTGAGGCATGAGAATCGCTTTAACCCAGGAGGTGGAGGTTGCAGTAAGCTGAGATCACACCACTGCTCTCCAGCCTGGGCAACAGAGCGAGATCGTCTCAAAAAAAAAAAAAAAAAAAGAAAGTCAATAATAAACATCACTACATAAGTGTCATTTTAGATGTATTTCATTATAGGTTTTTAAGTATATTTCAGGAGACTTTAAATAAGTGTCATATACAGTGGGTTCTGCCAGTAGGATACTAAAATGAGACAAACCCCACCCCCTTCATATATAGAATTTATAAAATAACAAACAAAGCCTGTCTGGTGACTCATAGACACCTTGTGAGAGAGCAGAAATCACCTGTTGATCATCAAACAGACCATCCGGAGGAAAATTGTCTTATCTGAGGAATTTAGAAAGGAACAAAGACTATCTGGTCGAATCTGGTTCCAGGACTCTTTCAACTTTTATAAGTAACTAAAATTTCTATACTTCTCTGAAATGTCATGCCGAAACTCTACAACCTTAAGCTCCCGCCTTAAGGTTCCTAAATGCCCCTAAGTCCTCTCACTGAGGCACTCCACTGCACCCTTTTGCAGCATTCCTCCCTTCTAATAAACTTCCCTTTTTCAAACCTATACTGTTGTTGGTAAATTCTTTTTACAACCCGCTAGTCAACCATTTCCTGGTGCTGGGGCTCTCACACCTTCCCCGGCATCTTGGAAATATCAAGACCAAAAAAAAAAAAAAAAAAAGAGGCTAGGGAGTAGACTTTGTAGGAGAACATTGATAAGGAGATTGCTCTGAAGACAGTCAGCCAGCATGGGATGACTTGATCTTGTCAACAGGACTCACTACTAGAACAGGAGAAGACTCAGCAGAAAGTCACTGGGAATTTACCTCTGGAAGCTCAGACTGGGAAAAGAAGATGCAAGTGACTAACAGGAATAGAGATTAAGCCACTAGAAAGAACAACACTGTTACCAAGAAAAATAAAAGTTGTCGCAACTGCATTTTAAATCAGGAAATCTTTTAAGTTGGTCCATTGATATGTCTTAGTCTTAAGAGGGCTTTAGAAAGGAGTCAAATGTGATACTTTAAAATCTAGATGTTTCTTTTATTTCCTTTTTTATAAGAATTTTTAAAATGTGACTATCTAAATATGGAAAAAAAATCTTCCTAATATTCCCTTCAAAAAGTTTTCAAGCTTCAAAGACACTTTATACCCAACAGACTTGACCTTTACACTTTGAGAAGCATTACTGTATTCAGTCGACTCTAGGGTATGAAAAGCAATTCCTCACTCTTTATCAGCTTTTGACAATAGGCACTTATGGGCCTGAGTGATCTAAAATAGATTAATGAGGTACTAAAGTACTTTAATGAATAATGGAGCATTTTAAAATTTATTTTGTTTTTTAATTCATTTAACTGCAATCAATTTAACAGTTGAAACACTCCCTCCTGAACATATTAAAAGGCATATTACATTGAGGTTTTATTAATTTATTATGTTTCAGTTCATTTATCATTTATTCATCTTATTAATTTATTCATTGAATTGAGCTTCACCATACAAATATTGTAGAAATCAATGATTTTATTGGGCTTTATGTGCAGCAAAACAAGTTTTCAGCAAATTAACCAGGGAATTTGTAATCTGTGAGCAGGAACACCATTGGCATAATGCAAAAAGATAGTTATCACTTCAAAGAGCATAGGATAAATAGAGACCACTCAAGAATTTTGATTCTATCTCCCTTACAAGGTAGACTTTTTAAAATAATCAGATAGTCGGTAGGAATCCTACATCCTTCTCCTTTTGTTGACTTATTTATTTATTAGTAACATTCCCTTCTCTCTCTCAGAAATACACTCTTTTAAAATGCACCCCCAACCCTCATTTCACTGATCAAAATAATAAAGATCTTAATGAACTGAGTCACACCATAGTCCCATGTTCCCATCTATACTAATAAAGAGTGATGGTGGAATGTTGAGTATTTGTACCCATTGTAAAGAAAATTGTAAATAATATTCGCCAGACTAGGTGGGGGAAGATCTTTTTCCCACGAGATAACAAAGTTTTGGCTATCGTGTATATGGAAGGTTGTTCTCACCTGTTAGAATGACTTAAGTCTTTTTGAAAAACATTTTTCTTTTTAGAGGGTTAGAATTTTATCTGTGAGATTTAACCAGACACTGTCTTGTCATTTGGGTCCACAGAATCAAGCCTCTTTGGAAAACAGTACTTTAATGTTAAAGTTTCCTTGCTCAACTCAACTGCCTTGACTGCCTTAAACCAAAAGAGAATTTGGAGGGCCCCTTTCTCCAAAGCAATCTAAAGGAAGTGACTGTACTAGCTTGCTTAGCAGTCCACAACTTAAGCAACTGGGCTGATGCATCCTGCCTGAGGATTTGGCCCACCCCTGAGAGTGGATCAACTATAAGTCATTCTTGCAGCTGAACCGTTTCTAAACTTGACATTCCAATTATTTAATTACTGTGCTGTGGTATTAATTCCCAATGCCTACCTTTTTTCCATGCCTTGCACAGTGCCTTATATGTTTTTCAATAAGTATTAGTCACAAGTATGGATGAATTAAACCATCTCAAGTTCCTAGGTGCCCCATTCTTATCTAGAGTCCCTGCTTCATGTTCCAATCCCTCAGAAACTGGATTATCTGCCCATCTCTGAGTTTCTAATACCTAGTGTTTACCTGAAGGCACCATCTGAATGGTTCCTATTACTTAAAGCTCAGGTTATTTTCTGTGCTGCCCAGTATTGATATTCTTTACTTTAGAATCTTATTCAGATTTCAGAGACCTTTTCATGTTTCTCAAGATCTCTCCAAAATTTAATCCTAAGACTTGAAATGCAGCTTTGGGTACACTTTTCATGAAACCAATTCCTAGAATGACTGACCCTGAGCCACAATGTTATGTTCAAACCTATAGATTCTGCTTTCTCTACCAGGTCCCTTTACTGACTCCCTGCTTGCCCTCACCCAATATAACTATCATGATCTGATGTCTGATTCAAACGGGTTGTTCTTTCCTCACTTTGAAAACCAAATAGAATGGTTTATACAACCACCTTTAGCAATACATTCTAGTGAATCTACCAACATAAAACACTCAGGTTTAAGAGAAAAAAAATTTTCTAGATCACACCAATTTTCTGCTACCTCATCTCCCATATCAGGCTGAGTATTATCCAGAAAATTAGATTTATTCATTCAAAAATACTTATTATGTGCAAGATTCCCTGGTAGATTTGGAGGGTATATTGCTGAACAGGATGGACATGGATCCAGTCCTCATGGGGTTCACAGTTGGCCCATTTTTCATGGATTGGTGTCACTACAAATTCATAATTTCTAGGGTAAATGAGTTTTCGGCTCTATCTTTCCATCCTGTGCATTCATAGACAGTTCTCTCCCACATGCTGCACTGTGGTCTTTTAAAAATACCTTCACTCACTGCAAGCTCTTCCTACTCCACCACACTCCTTACTCTTAGGCCATAGCATCATCTCTTATTTTACAGAAAAAAATGAGGAGTCATCACTCAGGAATTTATTCAAATATTATCTCCCTTCTCGAGCTGGGTGTAGTGGCTCACGCCCATAATCCCAGCACTTTGGGAGCCAAAGAGGGAAGAGCATGAGGTCAGGTGTTCAAAACCAGCCTGGCCAACATGGTGAAACCCTATCTCTACTAAAAATACAAAAATTAGCCGTGCATGGTGGCACATGGCTGTAATCCCAGCTACTTGGGAGACTGAGGCAAAAGAATAGTTTGAACCCAGAAGGCGGAGGTTGTACTGAACTGAGATCACCCCACTGCACTCCAGCCTGAGCAACAGAGTGAGACTTTGTCTCAAAAAAGAAAAAAAGCAAGAAAGTAAGGAAAGCAAGAGAAAAAAAGAAGAAAGAGAGAGAGAAAGAAAGAAAGAAAGAAGAAAGAAAGAAAGAAAGAAAGAAAAAAGAAAGAAAGAAAGAAAGAAAGAAAGAAAGAAAGAAAGAAAGAAAAGAAAGAAAGAAAGGAGAGAGAGAAAGAAAGAGAGAGAGAAAGAAAACCCCCACTTAGGTAAAAGCCAAAAGCAATAACCACCTCTGTTGTTGCTTTTTCTCTTCCCTTCAAACTTTTTGAAAAATGTGTCTCCATGTATAGTTTCTGCATCTGCATCCTCATCTACCAGTCAGTCTCCCCCTTCCATTATCTCACACATTTCTCTATTGACCCTAGTCTCACAAATGGAATAGAACAATTGTGTTGATAAACACATTATTTTTCCATTCTTATCTTCCTGGACCTTTTTGACGCATTTGAGATCCCTGATACATCTATCACAGTTGAAATGTTCTCTTTTCCTGGAGTTCTCCACTCTCTGGTTGTCTCTCACTTGGTTGATTACTCCTTCCTAATCTGCAGAAAAAAAGACTTGTTTAAATGCCTGAACCTTAAATGTTGTTATTCTCCATGGTTTCATTTTTAACTCTTTCTTTCTCCACCACACATTCTTCCTAGATCATGTCATTTATATATATGTGGCTTCAACTACAATCTACAAACTGATAATATCACAAACGTATATGTTGGATCCTCTATAAGAAGAACAAATTAGGTGCTCACTTTGGCAGCACATATACTAAAACTAGAATAAATGCCCATTCACAACTGCCACTGATACACTGAAGATTAGCATGGCCCCTGTGCAAGGATGACATGCAAATTCATAAAGTGCTCCACATTTTTCAGTGTTTAGAGGGAAATTTATAGCACTAAATGCCCACAGGAGAAAGGAGGAAAGATCTAAAATCGACACCCTAACATCACAATGAAAAGAACTAGAGAAGCAAGAGCAAAAAAATTTAAAAGCTAGCAGAAGACAAGAAATAACTAAGATCAGAGCAGAACTAAAGGAGATAAAGACATGAAAAACCCTACAAAAAAACAATGAATCCAAGAGCTGATTTTTGAAAAGATTAACAAAATAAATAGATGGCTAGCCACAATAACAAAGAAGGAAAGACAGTGTGGCAATTCCTCAAGGACCTAGAAATAGAAATTCCATTTGACCCAGCAATCCCATTACTGGGTATATATCCAAAGGATTATAAATCGTTCTACTATAAGGACACATGCACATGAATGTTCATTGCAGCACTGTTCACAATAGCAAAGACCTGGAACCAACCCAAATGCCCATCAATGATAGACTGGACAGGGAAAATGTGGCACATATACACCATGGAATATTATGCAGCCATCAAAAATGATGAGTTTGTGTCCTTCATAGGGACATGGATGAACTTGGAAACCAACATCTCAGCAAACTGACACAAGAACAGAAAATCAAACACCGCATGTTCTGACTCATAGGTGGGTGTTGAACAATGAGAACACATGGACATTGGGAGGGGAACGTCACACACTGGGGTCTGTTGAGGGGAAATAGGGGAAGGACAGCAGAGGGTGGGGAGTTGGGGAGAGATAGCATGGGGAGAAACGCCAGATATAGGTGAAGGGGAACAAGGCATCAAATCACGCTGCCATGTGTGTACCTATGCAACAATCTTGCATGTTCTGCACATGTACCCCAAAACCTAAAATGCAATAAAAATAAATAAAGAAGGAAAGAGAGAAGAATCAAATAGACACAATACAAAATGATAAAGGAAATATGAACACTGATCCCACAGAAATACAAACCACCATCAGAGAATACTCTAAACACCTCCATGCAAACAAACTAGAAAATCTAGAAGAAATTGATAAATTCCTGGACTCCTACAGCCTCCCAAGACTAAACCAGGAAGAAGTCGAATCCCTGAATAGACTAATAACAAGTTCTGAAATTGAGGCAGTAATTAATAGTCTACCAACCAACAAAAAGCCCAGGAACAGATGAATTCACAACCGAATTCTACCAGAGGTAGAAAGAGAAACTGGTACCATTCCTTCTGAAACTATTCCAAATAATACAAAAAGAGAGAATCCTCTCTAATTCATTTTATGAGGCCAGCATCATCCTGATACCAAAACCTGGCAGAGACACAACAAAAAAAGAACATTTCAGGCCAGTATCCCTGATGAACATTGATGAAAAATCTTCAATAAAATACTGGCACACCAAATCCAGCAGCACATCAAAAAGCTTATCTACCATGATTAAGTTGGCTTCATCCTCGGAATGCAAGGCTGGTTCAACATTTGTAAATAAAAAAGCACAATCCATCACATCAACAGAACCAATGACAAAAACCACATTATTATTGTAATAGATGCAGAAAAGGCCTTCAATAAAATTAAACACCCCTTCATGCTAAAAACTCTCAATAAACTAGGTATTGATGGAATGTATCTCAAAATAATAAGAGCTATTTATGACAAAACCACAGCCAGTATCATACTGAATGGGCAAAAGCTGGAAGCATTTTCTTTGAAAACTGGAACAAGACAAGGATGCCCTCTCTCAGCACTCCTATTCAACATAGTATTGGAAGTTTTGGCCAGGGATTCAGGCAAAAGAAAGAAATAAAGGTATTCAAATAGGAAGAAAGGAAGTCAAATTGTCTCTGTTTGCAGATGACATGACTGTATATTTAGAAAACCCCATCAAATCAGCCCAAAATCTCCTTAAGCTAATAAGCAACTTCAGCAAAGTTTTAGGATACAAAACCAATGTACAAAAATCACAAGCATTCCTATACACCAATAATAGACAGAGATCCAAATCAGGAATGAACGCCCATTCACAACTGCCACAAAGAGAATAAAATACCTATGAATACAACTTACAAGGGATGCAAAGGACCTCTTCAAGGAGAACTACGAACCACCAAGGAAGTAAGAGAGGACACAAACAAATGAAAAAACATTCCATGCTCATGAATAGGAAGAATCAATATCATTAAAATGCCCATACTGCCCAAAGTAATTTATAGATTCAGTGCTATCCCCATCAAGCTACCATTGACTTTCTTCACAGAATTAGAAAAAACTACTTTAAATTTCATATGGAACCCAAAAAAAAGCCCACATAGCCTAGAAATACTTAGAAAAAAAACAAAAGCATGAAAAAATACTTGAAAAAAAAAATACATGAAAAAAACAAATACATGGAAAAACAAATACTTAGAAAAAAAACAAAAAGACAGCATGATACCTGACTTCAAACTATACTACAAGGCTACAGTAACCAAAACAGCATGGTACTGGTACCAAAACAGAGATATAGACCAATAACAGAGGCCTCAGAAGTAATGCCACACATCTACAGCCATCTGATCTTTGACAACCCTGACAAAAACAAGCAATGGGGAAAGGATTCCCTATTTAATAAAAGATGTTGGGAAAACTGACTAGCCATATGCAAAAAACTGAAACTGGACCCCTTCCTCATACCACACTTATACAAAAATTAACTTAAGATGGATTAAAGACTTAAACATAAGACCTAAAACCATAAAAACCATAGAAGAAAACCTAGGTAATACCATTCAGGACATAGGCATGGGCAAGGACTTCATGACTAAAACACCAAAAGCAAAGGCAACAACAGCCAAAATTGACAAATGGGATCTAATTAAACTAAAGAGCTTCTGCACAGCAAAAGAAAATATGATCAGATTGAGCAGTCAACCTACAGAATGGGAGAAAATTTTTGCAATCTCTCTATCTGACAAAGGGCTAATATCCAGAATCTACAAGGAACTTAAACAAATTTACAAGAAAAACTGAATAACCCCATCAAAAAGTGAGTGAAGGATATGAACAGACACTTTTCAAATGAAGACATTTATGCAGCCAACAAACATATAAAAATATGAAAAAATGCTCATGATCACTTGTCATTAGAGAAATGCACATCAAAATCACAATGAGATACCATCCCATGCCAGTTAGAATGGCGATCATTAAAAAGTCAGGAAACAACACATGCTGGAGAGAATGTGGAGAAATAGGAACACTTTTACACAATTTGTGGGAGTGTAAATTAGTTCAACCATTGTGGAAGACAGTGTGACAATTCCTCAAGGATCTAGAACCAGAAATACCATTTGAACCAGCAATCCCATTACTGGGTATATACTCAATGGATTATAAATCATTCTACTATAAAGACACATGCACACATATGTTTAATTGCACCACTGTTCACAATAGCAAAGACTTGGAACCAACACAAATGTCCATCAGTGATAGACTGGATAAAGAAAAGGTGGCACATATACACCAGGGAATACTATGCAGCCATGAAAAAGGATGAGTTCATGTCCTTTGCAGGGACATGGATGAAGCTGGGAACCATCATTCACAGCAAAGTGTGTAGGAATAGAAAACCAAAACACTGCATGTTCTCACTCATAAGTGGGAACTGAACAATAAGAACACATGGACACAGGGAGGGGAACATCACAAACTGGGGCCTGTCGAGAGGTGGGGTGCTAGAGGAGGGATAGCAGGGGGTTGGGGGATGGGGGGATGGAGAGCATTAGGAGAAACACCTAATGTAGATGACAGGTTGATGGCTGCAGCAAACCTCTCTGGTACATGTATACCTACATAACAAACCTGCATATTCTGCACATGTATTCTAGAAATTAAAGTATAATTTAAAAAAAAAAAAGAAGAAGAACAAATTAGGTAAATCATACACATCAACTATGAGAAAAATGATTATTCTATGATAAAAAGGGAGCATAAACAATGACTCTGTTTAATAGATAAGTGAATGGCTACAACCTCACCTAATCTCTAAGTGGAAGTAGAACAATATTTTAATCTTTCAATTCCTGCCCACTCCTATCTGCTGTAATCCAAAGAGTTCATGTGATTCAAATTGAACTGAGTCCTTATTAATACTCTAAAGCAATGTGTAGAAACTTCATATTTTTTTCATAACCTTTTGATCAATAATCTCACTTTTAGAATTTTATCATAAGATACAGAGAAGTGGTCAATAATCATCAAACTGATAAAGGACATTTTCTTGACTCCTTCATGGGACTTACAACAGGGGTGCCTCATTTACTCAGCCTCCCTTGCAGGAAGGAGCATGTAAGCAAATGAGTGCAGGAACTGGCCAGCTGCTTTGGTGTTGGCAGGAGCAAACTCCACTCACTTGGGTCTCCTGTGCTCCCCACCCCTTGCGGGAAGGAGCTCACACATTGAGTGAGTACAGAACCCAGATGCTTTAGCAATGGCAGGACTGAACTCCATGGAGTCCCACAGCAGCATTCAGGTCGGTGTGCCTGCAACCCCAAGGCCCCAGAGGGCATGTTACAATGCTCTCTTGGCTCCACCATCTGCAGACAACAATATGTTATCAGCTTAGCAGGCCCTTTGCCTTGTTGGGTGTGGCAGCTGCCCTAAGCCAGTGAGGGCAAAGGGTCATTGTGACAGCCTGTTTGGGTACTCATACCTGGTGTGTCCTGAATTATTGGTTGGTGCCCAAGAATTGAAGGACAGTGAATATGGAGACTGTTATTGAGTGATTAAAGCAGCTGTCAATAGAGAGGAGAGCTGAAAAGAGGAGAGGAAGGAAAGGTTGCTCTCCCCTGAAGTCAAGCTGCCTCTCTGCCTCTCTTCTCAAGTCAAGCTGCCTCATCCAACCACTGTCTCTGAAGCCAAAGTCACCCCTCCCCAAGATCTAGCTGCTTCTCCCCAACATCTAGCCACTTCTCTCTGCCTGCTGAGTCTGAGGTCTTTACGGGCACAGGATGTGGGTGGGACAGAACATAGGTATTTTTGGAAAAGGCAACATTGCATTGGTTAAAAAAAAACATTATTCGGAAAGAACAAATCAGGAGAGAGCAAGCACACAGGAATGGAAGTTCTCACCTTGGGCCAAGGGTTTCAGACTCTTTGGCTCAAAGGTGGGGTTTTGCCAGGGACCTGCCCCAGTGTGACTAGAATTTAACTGCATCCTATTGCTATCAAAACCAGGATGTGGCCAGGCATGGTGGCTCACGCCTGTTATCCCAGCACTTTGGGAGGCCGAGGTGGGCAGATCATGAGATCAAGAGATAGAGACCATCCTGGTCAACATGGTGAAACCCCATCTCTAATAAAAAATACAAAAATTAGCTGGGCGTGGTGGCACATGCCTGTAGTCTCAGCTACTTGGGAGGCTGAGGCAAGAGCATTGCTTGAACCTGAGAGGCAGAGGTTGCAGTGAGCCAAGATCGCACCACTGCACTCCAGCCTGGCACCTGGTGACAGAGCAAGACTGTCTCAAAAAAAAAAAAAAAAGGCTAGGATGTTTATCCGAAAATTATAAACTGCCTATATGTGGGCAGGGCGACACAAAAGAATATTCAACAGACATTTAAAATTCATGTCAGAGGAAAGTTTTACATAAAAAGGAAAGAACAAAAGGATTTATCCTCAGAACAAAAGTTTTCCATCACTGAATCTACACAAAAGATAATTACATAGACACACACACACAATTCCAAAAATTATTTGAGCAACACTGACATGAATATAGAATCTTCCAAGGTGATTACAGGTATTGATCGACTTACGACCTATGCAACTTACAATCATTTGACTTTACGACCACAATCACTAGCCACGACTGCTGCGCGTCTGGCAGCGCAAATGTTGCCCAGCTGGGCGTACGACAGTGCGGGACAATAAACATATATGCTATATCATTTCATTATTAGTCATTTTCTTGCCTTTCTTACTAAAATGTGAGTGGTTTATATCCCTATATCTTTAACAATATTAGAACATACTAAGTTTAAATTATATTTGAACAAGATATCCAGATGACATCTTTTATGATGAATGCTACATATATGTATCCCATGGAAAGTCACATAAAATTGTGATGATTTACTTTTCTATTTACAATGATAATAAATAAATACCTGGCAACTAGTCCTTTTTAACCCTAAGACTTAACATAGTTCATACTCTTCTGCTTTTCAAAACTCATCATGTGCCGTAGTTTTTCACTTCAAACCATAGACCACCGTGGTTCAGTGATCTGTGAATATTCCACAGTTTTACACAAGGCTGCGCCTTTACCACAAGTTAAGGTGGCTTTTTAAAAATGAGATTTGACAAGAATGCTTTCATAATAAGCATTCAGGTCAATCTTTACTACTGGTAATGCAGTGTTTTACTTAAACCTGACGAATGTAAAAATAAGAAACAAAATGGTGTAGAGATGATACAAATGGCATAAAATGAACAAAGAAGATTACGATATATAACAATAATGAAAGAAAATTATGATAAAATATGACTTAAAGATTTTTATAACATCATTTCACAGTACTGTACATATAGCCTACTCAACTTACGACCAAATCGTGTTACGACTGGTCTGTCAGAACCAATCGTGGTCGTAAGTCGAGCACTAGCTCTACTCTGAAAATAACATTTCAATGTAAGATTTTAAGATACATAGTGAAGACCAGTTTAGCAAATAGTTGAAAGATTGTTTAAATAAATTTTTTCTAAGATTTTGGGAATTTCCCACTAAACTTAGAGCCATATAGATTATGGGAGCTTTTGAGAAATGATGAGCCATCACAGAGATCAGGATAAACTCAGCTTGGGGAAAGTCAAGATACACAGGTCTTTCCATGGTCAACTTTGGCATCATTAAACATATAAAAAGAACACGGGAATTCAAATTCCTTTTACCTTTAGATACTATTACAGCAATATCTTGTTTAAAGGCATTCTTACAGCACCTACACTGCATTCAAATGATTTTGTATATTGAAGATAGGAGAATAACAAAGTAAAAGTATAATAGGAAATGTATTTGACTCTGCAATATTTAGCAATACAATTGCACAGAAACATTCACTGCATTTTTAAAATTCTGCCCATAATTTGACTGCTCACAGATATTCCTAGAACTTTGTGACAACAATTTGTCAATTGTCACTTTTCTAGTATTCTGTTCATTGCTGCTGCAGTGTCATACACTTAAATAAAGCCTGATTTATATTTTCTTCTTGTTTTGACCACAGCTGAATAACACTTCAAATAAGCATATTATAAAGCCCTTTATAGAGGGAATTTTTTAAAAATAGCATTTGGTCTTTACCTAAAATTGCAATCAATCAAACCTTTAAAAATGCATCTATATTTGAGTGTAATTTTTTTATTATTTAAGTGTAATTTTGATTATTTTACCCTGTTGTACCTTACAGAATTTAAAACATACAAGGCACACAACTTTTCTTGGAAAAATATGCCATCTGTTTTGTTCTATACATCAATTGTCCACTTAAAATGTTTAATCACATAGAGATAATTGTTTTTAAACAATTTTTATATAAAATTATAAAAATAAACTATGTTAAAAAATCAATGAGAAAGTCACAAAATGCTGTATACTTTGCTAGTTAGACTCTCTATATACAATACCAAAAAATTACCACATCAAGATTTAAAATCAAAATAGCAGGTCTTTTGCATGCATTCTAGAGAATTCAACAGAATAAAATCATCAGGGAAGATGGGGGTGTAGAAGAACCTTTTTGGGAGTAATTACAACAATTAGATAATTTTTCCATTATTCAGTAGAGCTGGTGACATTCAAAATTAAAATATTTTATCATGATTATTGATCATGTCTATGTTTAACAGAACATAAGCACTGAGTATAAACAGGCATTTTTTTTAAAAAGAAACAGGCTTGATAACACTGAACTAAACATATAGATTAATATTGTTAACAAAAGCTGTCTAAAAATTATGGCTGGGATATGCGGAATCTTAATTAAAATTCCAGCAGCCTGGAAAAGCTAAGAAATGAAAGGAAAAAATAAGTAACTCCATTTTCTGCTAACTCCCAAATACAACTCTCTTCATACAAGATATACTAGGTAACATGCTAATGAAACTTGAATAGGTAGTTTTCCTAAGTTCTTAAAGATAAGGTCCCCCTGTAAGATGTATTTTCTGCCCACTCAACTTGCCCTAGTGGATCCTTTCACCACCCTGCAGATACCCTTTGCCACCCTCTTCTTACCACCGATCAAGAGGAGAAAAAGATATAGCTGCAAATATACATGGCATACTTACCTCTGTTTCTTAGTTCCCATAGTCTGATTTTTCCTTTTATTCTAAATTTCTACTTTTTTTTCTGTTTCTGACTTTCTGTAATCAAAGCCTCACTCTTTTGTCTTGGAGAACTGAAATATCTGCACCATTTGTCGATCATATCTGAAAACTTTTCTTTTTTTTTTTTTTTTTTTTGAGATGGATTCTCAATCTGTCACCCAGGCTGGAGTACAGTGGTGCAATCTCGGCTCACTGCAACCTCTGCCTCCCAGCTTCAAGCAATTCTCCTGCCTCCACCTCCTGAGTAGCTGGGATTACAGGCATGTGTCACCACAATTGGTTAATTTTTTGTATTTTTTTAGTAGAGACAGGGTTTCATTGTGTTAGCCAGGATGGTCTTAATTTCCTGACCTCATGATTTGCCCTCCTTGGGCTCCCAAAGTGCTGGGATTACAGGGGTGAGAAACCGTGCCGGGCCGAGAACTATTTGTTAATACATTATACTGAAACAGTTTCCACTGATGGATGAACACCCAGACTTATTTCCCTTGTGACATATTAATTCTACAGGTTGTGGCATTAAAATTAGAGACTCAGAATCCTAAGACCTCAAAGCCAGATTTTTCACAAAATATTTCCAAATAATTGAATATAACTATATTTAAAATTTTAATGTCTTTACAGAAAAATGTATATACTGACAACAAAGCCAAAAGAAATTGGATTGGAGTGAAGGGAGATTTCCCCACCATCTTATTTACAAAATTTTATTACATTGCTTCAGAGATAATCTTTTTCTTTTTTTTTCTGTTGGTAATCAACAAACTTAATAGGATCTGCTAGTCATACAATAATTTATGCAAACACACTGATACTGCTTCTTAAAAAGTGAAGCCTTGGCACACGTGGTTGCTCATGCCTGTAATCCCAGCACTTTTGGGAGGCTGAGGTGGGCAGATCATGAAGTCAAAAGATCCAGACCAACCTGGCCAACATGGTGAAACCCCGTCTCTACTAAAAATACAAAAATTAACTGGGCGTGGGTGGTGGTGCGCACCTGTCGTCCCAGCTACTTGGGAGGCTGAGGTAGGAGAATAGCTTGAACTCAGGAGGATGCAGAGGTTGCAGTGAGCCAATATCATGCCACTGCACTCCAGCCTGGTGACAAGTGAGACTCCATCTCAAAAAAAAAAAGGGAAGCTTTGAACATTTCTGAAAGATGTCAAGCAGCAGTATACACATTAATTCCTAAATTATGAATAGCTTGAGTTTGAAAGGCCAAGTTAAATATTCTTAACAAAAAGGTAATATAAACATTCATCTGCAGTATTCCAACATTCATACATCCTAATATGCAGTTTTCTTTTCCCAGGCATGCAGGCAAGCACTGCTAAAGAGACCTATGTCTTTAAAGTGTTTTTACCAGCCCACGTGTCAACCAAGAGACAACCTCAGAATGTAATTGCCCATAATTTACCACTTATTCAATATAAATTACTAATGTCCTCAGGCAAGAGGGCCAATCTACTGAACAAGATTACGTGGCTTAGTCAATGAAACTATGAGGCCAAGAAAACCATGTCAGTCAAGTTCAAGGAATAACATTATAATTTAATAAACTTTTTGGTGATTGTCAGCCATCAACTGATAAGCACTTAATTGCAATCTTCCTCCCAATGGTATAAAAGTGGCATGTTCCTTAGGGCTAGGAATTCTTCATACTTGTCTATTCATAAAATGTTCCCTTGGCTGGTTAACCCTGGGACTAAAAGCTTCCAAACTGTGGAATTACAAACAAACTTACTAGAAACCTGAGTAACTACATACCCCAGAAATAAATTTAGGTTTGCATAAGGCTGATACTATTTCATTTATACACCTATTCTCAAATATATACATATATATATATATTTTTTCTTTTCTCCCAGGGATAACCTCACTATTGTAAAACCAAATATATTTAATGCTTTATTTACAGATCTTCCGATTGATTCAAATATTTCACTATCATAGGCAATGCCGGGCGCGGTGGCTCAAGCCTGTAATCCCAGCACTTTGGGAGGCCGAGGCGGGTGGATCACGAGGTCAAGAGATCGAGACCATCCTGGTCAACATGGTGAAACCCCGTCTCTACTAAAAATACAAAAAATTAGCTGGGCATGGTGGTGCGTGCCTGTAATCCCAGCTACTCAGGAGGCTGAGGCAGGAGAATTGCCTGAACCCAGGAGGCGAAGGTTGCGGTGAGCCGAGATCGTGCCATTGCACTCCAGCCTGGGTAACAAGAGCGAAACTCCGTCTCAAAAAAAAAAAAAATTATTGTCTTTGGAACTTGCTGTATATTTATCTAATTATCTTTTTGCAATAAAGTCAAGAAATCGTAAATATCTTGTTAATTTCCTTCACCACATTTCTACAAGAATTTGTACCTTTTTATTATTCCTATTGAAGAGCTACCTATGTATTTAAAAACTTAAACCTTGTTATATTTCATCATTTTCCATTTAAGCATTATTTAAAGCATAAATAATACTTTAACATTTTAGGAAATCATATTTGTCAATAATTTTCAGTTACCAATTGAAATAAAAAATTGCCAGATTAGAGCATTTGGTAGCTGCCCACTGGACCCCCTCCTTGGTGCCTGCCATTGGGTAACTTGCACATGGCCCTGTCTCATTCAGCCTTAACCATCTTGGCCTCCCACTGTGGTGCTGAGCAAGGAGCTCACACCACTGTGTAATACATGGATCAGCCTACTGCCTGAGGCAACAGAGAGCTTCACCTAGTAAGCAAGGATGAAGTATATACCCATCCACATTGGCCTCAGTTCGTTCTTACCCATAAGCACCATCTACTGACCTGTAGGTCAAAAATACAGCCCAATATAGAAATATGCTGACAGGGGTGCATAGGGCTATAGAAGAAAGCCAACAGACTCCATACAACATTCTCTATAGTCGCAATCCTTAGGGAGCGGGAGCAAAGGGGGAAATAATCTCAATAATATGATAAAGAAAGAGAGAAAGAAAAAAAATCCTATTCACACAAAAATAATTACAAAAATTAGAAGTGCCAGTGTCTACAGATGAGAAGGAACCAGCAGAAAAGAATTCTGGTATGAGAAATCTGAATGTTGTGACACCAACAGAGGATCACACTAGCTCCCCAGCAATGGTCAGTAATCAAAACGGAAACTCAGAAATTACAGACAAAAAATTCAAAGCATAGACTGCAAGAAAGCTCAATGAAATCCAAGATAAAGTGGAAAATTAACATAAATAAACTTTTTTTTTTTTTTGAGATAGTCTCACTACTCTGTTATCCAGGCTGGAGTGCTGTGGCATGATCTCAGCTCACTGCAGCCTCAACCTCCTGGGCTAAAGCAATCCTCCCACCTCAGCCTCCCAAATAAGCTGGGGCCAAAGGCATGCACGACCACACCCAGCTAATTTTTATATTTTTTATAGACAGGAGGTTTCGCCATGTTGCCCAGGCTGGTCTTGAACTCCTGAGCTCAAACAATCCACCTTGGCCTCTCAAAGTGCTGAGATTATAGGTTTGAGCCACTACACCCAGCCACACAAAGAATCTTCTAAGGCAACCCAGGAAATGAAGGAAGAGATTAACAACATAAGAAGAAATTAATCAGAGCTTCTAAAACAGAAAAACTCAAGGAATTTCATAATACAATTAACAGCTTTATCAATAGACTAGATCAAGCAGAAAAAATGAATTTCAAAATGTGAAGACTGGTCTTTTGAACTAACCCAGTCAGACAAAATATTAAAAAAGAACTTTAAAAAATGAGCAAAGCCTTCAAGAGGTACAGGATTATTTAAAGTGACAAATCCTATGAATTATTGGTATTTTCTAGAGAAAAAGAGAAAATGTAAACAATCTGGAAAACATGTTTCAAAGAATAATCAAAGAAAATTTCCCTAATCTTCCTAGAAAGGTAAACATTCACATATAAAAAACTAAAAGAACACCAGAGAGATACTATACAAAATGAACATCCTGAAAGTATATTGTCATCAGGCTATCCAGAGTCAACACTAAAGAAAAAAATCTTAAAGGCAGCTGAGAAAAAGGTCAGATCATGTACAAAGGGAACCCTATCAGGCTAATGGCAGACTTCCTGGCAGAAACCTTAGAAGCCAGAAGAAACAGGAAGCCTATTTACAGCATTCTTAAAGAAAAGAAATTCCAACCAAGATTGTCATATCCTGCCAAATTTAGTTTAATAAGCAAAGGAAAAACAAAATCTTTTTCAGACAAACAATCATTAAGGGAATTCACTAGCACGAGACCAACCTCACAAGTACTCTCAAGAGAATTCCAAATATGGAAATGAAAGAATAATACTTGTTATTACAAAAACAGTCTTAGGTATTATGCATAGACCAGACCCCATAAAGCAGCTACAGAAGAGAAACTACAAAGCAGCCATCTAAAAATTTTACAATAGAATCAGAACCTCACACATCAATATTAATCTTGAATGTAAATGGTTGTCACTTTTTTTTAAATTATACTTTAAGTTCTGAGGTACATGTGCAGATCATGCAGCATTGCTACGTAGGTATACACATGCCATGGTGATTTGCTGCATCCATCCCCCCATCACCTACATTAGGTGTTTCTCTTCATGTTATCCCTCCCCAATCACCCCACCCGCTGCTATCCCTTCCCTAGCCTCCCCCACCCCACAACAGGCTTCAGTGTGTAATGTTCCCCTCCCTATGTCCATGTGTTCTCATAGTTCAACACCCACTTATGAGTGACAACATGCGATATTTGGTTTTCTGTTCTTGTGTCAGTTTGCTGAGAATGATGGTTTCCAGCTTTATCCAAGTCCCTGCAAAGGACATAAACTCATCCTTTTTTATGGCTGCATAGTATTCCATTGTGTATATGTGCCAGATTTTCTTCATCCAGTCTATCACTGATGGGCATTTGGGTTAGTTCCAAGTCTTTGCTATTGTAAACAGTGCCACAATGAACATACATGTGCATGTGTCTTTATAAGAGAACAATTTATAATCCTTTGAGTATATACCCAGTAATGGGATTGCTGGGTCAAATGGTATTTCTATTTCTAGATCCTTGAGGAATTGCCACACTGTCTTCCACAATGGTTGAACTAATTTACACTCCCACCAACACTGTAAAAGCATTCCTATTTCTCCACATCCTCTCCAGCAACAGTTGTCTCTAGATTTATTTTTGACATGGAGTCTTGCTCTATTGCCCAGCCTGGAGTGCAGTGGCACAATCTCGGCTCATGGCATCCTCTTCCACCTGGGTTCAAGCGATTCCCCTGCCTCAGCCTCCTGAGCAGCTGGGACTACAGGCGTGCGCCACCACACCTGGCTAATTATTTTGTATTTTAGTAGAGACAGGGGTTTCACCATGTTGGCCAGGATGGTCTTGATCTCCTAACCTTGTGATCCGCCCACCTCGGCCTCCCAAAGTGCTGGGATTACAGGCATGAGCCACCACGCTCGGCCGTCTCCAGATTTTTTAATGATCGCCATTCTAACTCACGTGAGATGGTATCTCAGTGTGGTTTGATGTGCATTTCTCTAATCACCAGTGATGATGAGCATTTTTTCATATATTTGTTGGCTGCATAAATGTCTTCTTTTGAGAAGTGTCTATTTGTATCTTTTGCCCATTTGATGGGTTGTTCATTTTTTTCTTATAAATGTGTTTAAGTTCTTTGTAGATTCTAGATATTAGCCCTTTGTCAGATGGGTAAATTGCAAAATTTTTTTCCCATTCTGTTGGTTGCCAGTTGACTCTAATGACTGTTTCTTTTGCTGTGCAGAAGCTCTTAAGTTTAATTAGATCCAATTTGTCTCTTTTGGCTATTGTTGCCATTGCTTTTAGTGTTTTAGTCATGAAGTCCTTGCCTATGTCTATGTCCTGAGTGGTACTGCCTAAGCTTTCTTCAAGGGTTTTTATGATGTTAGGTCTTATGTTTAAATCTTTACTCTCTCTGGAGTTAATTTTTATATAAGGTGTAAAGAAGGAGTCCAGTTTCAGCTTTCTACACATGGCTAGCCAGTTTTCCCAACACCATTTATTAAACAGGGAATCCTTTCCCCACTGCTTGTTTTTGTCAGGTTTGTCAAAGATCAGATTGTTGTAGATGTGTGGCATTACTTCCAAGGCCTCTGTTCTGTTCCATTGATCTATATCTCTGTTTTGGTACCAGTACCATGCTATTTTGATTACTGTAGCCTTGTAGTATAGTTTGAATCAGATATTGCAATGCCTCCAGCTTTTTTTTTTTTTTCTTAAGATTTTCTTGGCTATGTGGGCTCTCTTTTGGTTCCATATGAAGTTTAAGGTGTATTTTTCCAGTTCTGTGAAGAAGGTCAATGGTAGTTTAAAGGGATCAATGCATCAAGAAGAGCTAACTACTCTAAATATATATGCACCCAATACGGGGGCACTCAGACACATAAAGCAAGTTTTTAATGACCTACAAAGACACTTAGACTCCCACACAATAACAGTGGGAGACTTTAACACTCCACTGTCAATATTAGACAGATCAATGAGATAGAAAATTAGCAAGGATATTCAGGACTTCAACTCAGATCTGGATCAAGCAGACCTAATAGACATCTACAGAACTCTCCACCTCAAATCCACAGAATATACATTCTTCTCAGCACCATATCGCACTTACTCTAAAATTGACCACATCATTGGAAGTAAATCACTCCTCAGCAAATGCAAAAGAATGGAAATCATAACAACCAGTCTCTCAGACCACAGTACAATCAAATTAGAACTGAGGATTAAGAACTAATTCAAAATCGCACAACTATGTGGAAACTGAACAACCTGCTCCTGAATGACTACTGGATAAATAATGAAATGAAGGCATAAATAAAGATGTTCTTCGAAACCAATGAGAACAAAGGCACAATATACCAGAATCTCTGGGACACATTTAAAGCAGCGTCTAGAGGAAAATTTGTAGCACTAAATGCACAGATGAGAAGCGAAGAAAGATCTAAAGTTGACACCCTATTGTCACAATTAAAAGAACTAGAGGAGCAAGATCAAACAAATCCAAAGTTAGCAGAAGACAAGAAATAACTAAGATCAGAGCAGAACTGAAGGAGATACAGACAGAAAAAAACCTTCAAAAAAATCAATGAATCCAGGAGCTGGATTTTTGAAAAGATCAACAAAATAGACCACTAGCCAGACTAATAAAAAAGAAAAGAGAGAAGAATCAAATAGATGCAATCAAAAATGATAAAGGGGATATCACCACTGATGCCACAGAAATACAAACCACCATCAGAGATTGATACAAACAACTCTATGCATATAAACCAATAAACCTGGAAGAAATAGATAAATTCCTAGACACTTGCACCCTACCAAGACTAAACCAGGAAGAAGTCGAATCCCTGAATAGACCAATAACAAGGTCTGAAGTTGAAGCAGGAATCAATAGCCTACCAACAAAAAAAAGTCCAGGACCAGAGGTATTCAAGCCGACTTCTACCAGATGTACAAAGAGGAGCTAGTACCGTTCCTTCTGAAACTATTCCAAACAATACAAAAACAGGAAATCCTCCCTAACTCATTTTATGAGCCCAACATTATCCTGATACCAAAACCTGGCAGAGACACAATTAAAAAAAGAAAATTTCAGGCCAATATCCATGATGAACATTGATGTGAAAATCTTCGATAAAATACTGGCAAACCAAATCCAACAGCACATCAAAAAGCTTATCCATCATGACCAAGTTGGCTTCTTCCAGGGGATGCAAGGCTGGTTCAACATACGCAAATCTATAAATGTAATCCATCACATAAACAGAACCAAAGACAAAACCACATGATGATCTCAATAGATAAAGAAAAGACCTTCGACAAAATTCAACAGCGCTTTATGCGAAAAACTCTAAGTAAACTACTCAAAATAGTAAAGCTATTTATGACAAACCCACAGCCAATATCATACTGAATGGGCAAAAACTGGAAGCATTCCCTTTGAAAACTGGCACCAGACAAGGCTGCCCTCTCTCACCACTCCTATTCAACACAGTATTGGAAGTTCTAACCAGAGCAATCAGGTTGTCACATTTAAAAGGCACTTTAAGTTGGATTAAAAAATTTAAAAACCCATCTGTCTGCTGTCTTCAAAAGATTTATCTCACATGTAATGACACTCATAGACTCAGAGTAAAGGGTTGAAGAAATAGAAAATAGAATACAAATAGAAAACAAAGAAGAGCAAGTTTTGCTATTCTTATATTAGGTAAACAAGACTTTAACAACAGGGGAAAAAATACACAAAGAAGGGCATTAAATTATGATAAAGGGTTCAATTCAACAAGAAGATTTAACTATCGTAAATATATATGCATCCTATATTAGAGTACCAAGATGCACAAGACAGGTACTTCTATACCTATGACAAGACTTAACCACACAATGATAGTGGGGGACTTCAACACCCACTGAAAGCATTAGATCATAAAGGGAGAAAACTAACAAAAGAATTCTGAACTTAAATTCAATTTAAGAGACCTAATAGACATCTACAGACTACTCAACCCATTAACCACAGAATACACATTCTTCTCATCTGCACAAGAAACATCTTCCAGGATTGATTACTATGGTCAGTCATATAGCCAGTCTCAGAAAATGCAAAAGAAAAAAAAAAAGGAAATCATGCCAACCATATTCTCAGCAAAAAGTGGAATAAAAATGGAAATCAATTCCAAGGTCTCCGAAAATCACACAATTACATGGAAATTAAAGAACTTGCCCCTGAATGACTTTTGCATAAGCAACAAAATTAAGGCAGAATTTTTTTTTTAAATGATAACAGAGACATATCATACCCAAATCTACGGGATGCAGCAAAAGCAGTGTTAAGAGGAAAAATTTATAATGGATATTTCTCAAAGAACTTAAAACAGAACTACCATTCAAAGCAGTAATCTCATTACTAGCTATATACCCAAAGCAAAATAAATCATTCTACGAAGAAATGCATGTGTACACATATGTTTCTTGCAGCACTATTCACAATAGCAAAGACACAGAATCAACCTAGGTGCCCATCAATGGTGGATTGGATAAAGAAAATGTAGTACATATACACCATGGAATACTACACAGCCATAAAAAAGAAGAAAATCATGTCCTTATAGCAACAATGATGAAGCTGGAGGCCATTATCCTAAACCAATTAAAGCAAAAACAGTAAATGAAATACAACATGTTCATACTTGTAAGTGGGAGCTAAATATTGGGTACTTATTAATATAACGATGGCAAAAATAGACAATTAGGGCCAGTAGAGGGTACTGTTGGATATTATGCTCACTGTCTGGGTTACAGAATGACTCATATCCCAAATCTCAGCATCACACAATATACCCATGCAACAAATCTACACATGTACCCCCTGAATCTAAAATAAGAGTTAAAATCACAAAAAAAATAACCTTTTCATTTTGAAGAAAACTTAGATCTACAAAAGGTTTACAAAGATAACACAGAGAGTGCCTTTCACTCAGCCTCCCTTAGGTCTTTCACTCAACCTCTCTTAATATTAACACTTTTCATAACCATTGGACAATTATCAAAAGTAAGAAATTAACATTGGTGCATTATTAACTAAACATCAGAATTCATTTGGATTTCCCCAGTTTTTGCAATGATTCTCTCTTGTGTTGCTTGTAAAGTCTTCTTTGTGAACTTGAGAACAACATTGACACTACAGAAAGTGTCATATTAAGATTTTGATGAGAATTTTATTAAACATGTAGATTAATCTGTTAAGATTGACATCTCTATGATACTTAGAATTCTAATTCAGGACCTTGGTATCTATTTCAGTAACGAAGGTTTCAGAGGCAGTCTCCAACATTTCTGTAAGCTATTCACTTTCCACTTTAAGATTTTTGCAATTACGTCTTGATTTTTTGGAGTCATCCTTGATATTCTTAGTAACCTTTTGCAGTTCTTTTCATTTAGAAACTCTAGATTTTGTCTTGAAGCTTTTAGAAAACTAAAATTTTTGTTACTATTATGAATCTCTTTTTCAATATATTTTAAAGTGGTCATTGTTGGAATATAGAAAAGCTATTGATTTTTATATATTTATTATTCATTTGGCCACCTTTCTGAACGCTTACTGCTTTTAATGGGTTTTCTTACTGATTCTCTTGAATTTTTCTAGGAAAATAATCCTCTATAAGTTATAATAATTTTGTTGTCTCCATGTATATATATTTACCTCTAATTTACTATATTTTATTGCCTTGCCTAAAATTTCCAAGACAATAGAAAATAGCAGTAGAGACCTTGTCATGCCTTTATTGAACTATGGTTGTACTCCTGGGATACAGGAGGAGTACCAGAGAGTCTAATGCTTTTTAGGTCAAGTAAAGAAAAAAATTCTAGAAGAAAGGAGGGATAGAATGCTCTTTATAGTTCAAATAAAAAGATGAAAGAAAAATTAGATTTAGCAATGTAAAGTTCAAAGACAAATTTTGGTGGGGTGCTTGAGGTGATGGCAGTGCTCTAAGACGAAATGAGAGGAGACAACTTGGAGACATATAGACAAGCAATAACAAGAGTTTTGAAGCTTTAAGGGAACAAGAGAAATACAATTGTGGCTAGAGAAGAACATAAGGAGAAACATGATATATTTTAGGGGTGGGGGAGAAGTAGTTGGCTAGGAAAGTAGGAGTGTGAATAACTATGGACATGTGGCAATATTTATAAACACCACGAAGGGTCCTCTAGAGTTAATGGGAGGAATTTAGGTTAACTCATGTCAGTCTGGTTGAGTGACTTTCTCCATCAACTTTCAGGTGCACAAGACAGGTGTAACGTCAGTACATTTAACCAAGGTTAGATGTTTTCCAGACAATAAAATAGAACAAAGGACAAAGGCGCAATTATAAACATTGATGATCTAATTTAAGGTAAGTAAGGAGAGAATGAAAACATGAGGGGGTTGAGAGGCAGTGGCGACGAACAACAGATTCCCAGTTGATCAACTCGTCAAATAAGCAACTATGTCTTTGATTCTTCTTCTGTTTGGAATATGTGTTGAAATATAAGAATAAATACAGTTCTCAGGCCACTGATGAGAGAGAACATCTGTCTCACAGTAAAAGTAACTATCTAATTTTCTGTTTGATGACACTTGGATCGATGAACTTGAACTAACTTCTTTTCCAAAAGTAGGATGTGCTGTCCCCTTTTTTGGTTATGAGGAAGAGAGAGTATAGGGAGGCCCTAACTTCAGTGCTATTTATGTTATGATTATAAATGTTTAATGCAGATTTTATAAGCTATATCCATCTAGTCTGGCATTGCTTTGTGTTTCTGTCTTTCCTGTGCCTTGTGGATATTTTAAAGGGAAATTGAGAGAGACTACAAAAGATATTTTTTGCCAAATATTATCTTATCTAGCCTTCTCAATTCTGTTTATATAGGATTTGAATTAATCATGTAACTTTTCCTCGGATATTCAATTCTATACCAATAGCATATTATTCAAGAAGTTTTGGACTTTGTGTTAGGCTTTCCAATGACTGGTTTGTTTTATGAAACTTCAATTTGCATTTCATAAACACTAGGCACAACTCAAATTTCAGAAGAGTTTTAGTCTATTTCTCATGTTAGAATTCACAAAGACTTGGGGAGATCTTATAATTTTTTCATAAGTCTCTAGAGCACATTTTCTCTGCTACATAGATCTGCTCATCTAAAAACTTAACAAATTACTATGTCTCATATACAAAGCTGGGCAAGGGAATATATTTGATAGAAAAAAATCCTTGGAAGCCTCAGTTTTTAGTAAAATTTTACAAATAAAATTGGTACTAAATTAGTAGAGATGGCTCTTAGAAACCCCACAAGCGTTGTTCAAAGCATCTTTGTTTGATGTTTGATTCATTTTTATCGTATCTTTAGGCTTACGAGCTCACTTATCTTAGATTTAGCAAAAGATTAAATGGATAACCATATTCTTACTAAGTAAAAAATATATAAGTTGCTGATTATAATTTCTAACTCTACCATTAAATAGCTGAATAACCATAGTTGAATTATTTAACCTAAGCTAGCTTCTATTTCTATATCAGTAAAATAATGGAGTTGGACTAGTTGGTATCTGAAATTCTACGCAGCTCTAATTTCTCTAATCTTACTTTTAGGAAGAAAATGGAATTTTAGATGTATCCTTCACTTAATATGTTGTAAAGACAGTATGAACTGCATCTTAATTAGTCAATAAAAACAACAAAAGGCTAATCACTTAGAAAAAATAACTGGTTTCCTACATCATATTTTACATGACATTAAAATTATAAATTAAAGATTTAAATATTTAATAAGAAATTATGAAAAAAGTCAAAGAATATGTAGGTGAATTATAGACATAATGATTTCCTCAAAATATAATATCTATAATGTTTTTTATTGCCTTGTAAATTACATCTTTGCCCTTTTTCTATTGGGGTGTTTGCGATTATCTTCCTCACATATGAGAACTCTATATAATAAAGATAAAATCTTTCACTGCATTTCTCTTAGGATTAGTGATGTGGGGCATTTTTTCATATGTTTGTTGGCTGCTTGTATATACTCTTTTGAAAAGTATCTGTTTGTGTCCTTTGCTCACTTTTTAAAACTTTTATTTTAGATTTAGGGGTACATGTGCAGGTTTGTTATAAAGGTAAACTGTGTGTTGTAGAGATTGTTTTTTCCTCCATTTTTCCATATTAAACTTGTTGTATAGATATTCCTAAAACCTAGAAAAAAATTTCTTCATAAAACAGGTATATTTAATCTGGTAGTTTATTTTTTCAATTTTTTATAATTTCAACTTTTATTTATTCAGGAGTACCTGTGCAGGTTTGTTACATGGGTATATTGTGTCACGATAAGGTTTGGGGTACAAATGATTTTATCACCCAGGTAGTGAGCATCGTACCCAATATGTGGTTTTTCAGCCCTTGTCCCACTCCTCTCATTCCCCCTGCAGTAGTCCTGAGTGTCTATTGGTCTCTTCTTCATGTCCATATGTATCTAATGTCTAGTTCCCATTTGTGTGTAAGAACATGAAGTATTTGCTTTTCTCTTCTTGTATTAATTTTCTCAGATTGATGGTCTATAGCTACATTGATGTTGCTGCATAGAACATGATCTTATTCTTTTTTTAATGGCTGTGTAGTATTCTATGGTGTATATGTATCAAATTTCCTTTATCCACTCAGCTGTTGATAGGCACCTAGGTTGATTCCATGCCTTTGCTGTTGTGCATAGTGCTGCATGGAACATACTTGTGCACATATCTTTTTTGTAGAATAATTATTTGTCTTTGGGTATATGGCCAGCAATGGGGTTGCCGGGTCAAACAGTAGTTCTAAGTTCTTTACAAAATCTCCAAACTGCTTTATGGAGTGGCTGAACCAATTTACATTCCCACCAACAGTGTGTAAGTGTTGACTTTGGGGTCTGTTTGTTTGTTTGTTTTTGGCAGAGTCTTGTTTTGTCACCCAGGCTGGAGTGCAGTGGCACAATCTTGGCTCACTGAAGCCTCTGCGTCCCAAGTTCAAGTGATTCTCCTGCCTCAGACTCCGAGTAACTGGGATTATAGACATGCGCCACCATGCCCAGCTAATTTTTGTATTTTTTTAGTACAGATGGGGTTTCACCAAGTTGGCCACACTGGTCTCAAACTCCTGACCTCAAGTGATCTGCCTGCCTAGGTCTTCCAAAGAGCTGGGATTACAGACATGAGCCACCAAGCCTGGGCTAAAAGAAGATAATTGCTTTTGATGAGCAACTTATCCCTTAATATTAGAAATTACTAAAATATATATTACTAATAACTGGTAAGTCTTTCATTTTTATCCTATGTTAATTTATTCTTCATTTATTTCCATTGTTTGCTGATTCATTTTCAATTTTGTGCTTCACTGTGACCTCTATTTTCTTTACTTTTTGTATTCTTTAAATCTATATTAGGTATTCACAGTACAGTCATGTAGAATTTCATTCCAAGTGGAGACAGATCTTTATATGTATTATAATTATGTGCCTCCCTTTCTCTATGTATATATATACTCTCTAGCTGTATATAAAATTCTTTTTAAGAAACAGAACGTCGGTTTATTCAGAACTACATCCTCTACAATTTAAAAGCTTTCAGGAGCCATTTTATATTTACAGACTATCTCAATTGCTTTGAGGGGCTTTTCAAAACAAGATACTACAGCCAGGATTTTTTTTTTTTTAAAGGCACTTGGAGTTAGAGAATTGGCACTCTGCTGTTAAATCAGAACTCCCCCATCTGTTTCTTAATCCCCCTGCAACAAGGAGCCCAAAGGTTTAAGTAAACAGAGAGCCAAATATTTATCCATTTGGGCTAAATTTCTACTGGCCTTTCCTCTTTGAATATGGCGCATTATCACTGCTGTGTTGTCCTATATTAATCACATAAAGTCACATGTAGCTAAAATACAACTGCAGTAACTTTAGAAAATGCCTGGAAGGGAAATGCATAGGAGAAATGATGCTAGAACAATATAAAACGTTGGTTTAGATAGCTTTTCTTCAAATGCATTGCAGCATTTGGTCTGTAGTATGGAAAAGGTGTACAAAAAAAACAGAGATTGACAGTTTTTTTTTTAATTCCTTACATAGACATCATAAAAGGGTAGCAGACATGGCTTAATTGGTTTACTAAGTTTTTGTTGTTAGTTGTTAACATTTAACTATCAAAATGCTTATGTGAAAGCTCAGATTTCCAGCATTTTCATCATCAGATCCGATTACCAAGAGCTATCTGCTGTCCCTTAGAGGATGTACCTCCAGTTTGCTATTGCCTCCCTTCGCCTGCTTCACTGATTTATATTTCCTTCCTAACTTGTATTGAAGATGGAATTTGTGGCTCTGTAAGAACTTAATGGGCTCTGAAAGGTGCCACAGGAAACTTGACTCAATACAGTGAAGTATGGTTGAGGCCAGTGACAAATTAACTCATTACAAAACCACAATAAAATGCATTATTCACACTGGTCAGCCAAGGCTTGGACCACTAGATAGATCTAAAGCATCAAAATTCATGAAAATTCTATAATATTAATAACAGATTTGCCCCACCTGAGGTTCTTTTTCCCCTCAACAAAAGTATCAAAAACAAGATAAATTAAGAATTTTAGAGAACTTAGGTTTTTAGTATGCCAATAAATGTTGGCTGTTTTTCCAAAGGTCTAGAAATCCTTGACTGAAGTAGGTTTTTCCACCTACAACTGGGTCGTTTTAATACCTAAGGAAACTGCAAAATGCATCTATTCTTAACAGTCCTCTGAACCAAAAACGACTGATGGAGCAAAGACAGGCTCCAAAAGCATGCTCAAGAAAGGAAAGGAAATCCCTAAATCTAATCCCAAACCAGATTACTTCTAGAGAGTGCCTCCAGTAAATAAAAGAAACAATATAAACTGCAACTTTCAAAGAAACTCTCATTTGTTTATTTTTACACCATCAATGAAGTAGGAAATGTTAGTAAGAGATAACATTCTGGAGTCTTCCACAGTTACAGTCCTGTCTTAAATCTCAACATGATGTACAACTGTCAAGACCAAAATAGAACTTGACCTAATGATGAGACTATCTTTCCATCACAATAGCACTGATTTAGAGCTTAGTTGACATTTAGACAATTCTCTACCTTTAAGTGGCATTTATATTAATCCATCCTACGTTGCTGACAAAAAACCTCAGTCATAATGCATTGTCAGATGTTTTTATCTCATGCAAGAGCTTGTTCTCATGAGCAATTAGAATCTAATTAAAGTCATTAATGTTTATTCCTTTGGGAAATATAGTTATTCATAGACATCAGAATCTTTTATGTTTTTCCACCTACTATATAATTCATATTTTGTTTCTTACTTCTAAGACTCTTCAGGAGTTATTTTCCTGTCACCCTAAAATAGAAAGGTACCCTTTGGCAATGTTTTCAATACAGCTATTTGCAGTTAAATTGAATAAAAAATGAATAATGTATTTATTAAGAGTACCAGGAGCGGAGATGCAACTTTTCTCATTATGTTATATTACTATTTCGGCTGAGCTACGTGATATTAATAATTTTATAACATAAATAGTAGATTAAGTTTTGAAAAGTCATAACATCTACAGAAATATACCTGAACTAGAAATTCTTCCACATAGTGGCAATATCCTTTAAATCAACATAAAAATACAAATATGGTACAAAACTTTTAAAATTTTGTTTTCTTGGGGGAAGTGTTTTTATTTTTTAAAACTAGGATGCATTTTTGAATTGATATTATAACATTTCTATGAACACATTCTCCAATATACCTAAAGGGTCCTTAACTAAATAATACATGCAATAGAAAAGAAAAACAAGATAACAAAACTTTTTATACTGTTTACCTATCATTGCACAAGTCATATACGCTATTTCAAAGGACAAATAAGCATAAATGTTAATAGACAATAATGATACAACTTTTTGAGAGTTTACTGTGCCAGCCACTGGTTTAAAAGTTTCATCCACCTCATAAAATCCTTACACCTTGTGAGCATTATCCTCTTTTCACAGGGAAAACTGGAGCACAGAAAGCTTAAGTAACTTGTCAGAAGTCAATCAGCTAATAAATGATGGAGCCAGAATACAGTTGGCTCTAGTGTCTGGACTTCTACTGACTTTTCCTATGCGATACTCTCTCTCCTAAATTTACAGCTTCTTTCTTTTCAAAGTTGTAGTTATTCAAGTGCTATCCATGAGTTTTGAACATTCCTGACGTTCATTGAATGACTGCTTCTGTGACACTATTACAAAGTAGTTTTAAAAAGTACATATTCAGACACCATGCCTGCCACTTTAAAAACTTCATGGATCTAGGCTTGTCATTTAGACTAAGTCTCAGTTTTTCATTCATAAAATGGTACATACTTCATAGAGCTATTTAGAAAATTAAACAAAGAATGCATGTAAAGCACTTTGCTAAATGTCTGGCTCATAGAAAGTACTGGATGTATGTTAACTATCACTATTACTATGGCTTTAATGTTCAAGGTCATGCATAAGGTACTGTTTGAAGGAGTCAAGAGACTTGCAGGAATCATCAAATAAAAACACAATTTCATATCTGATACAAGGCTGTGTTACTTTTGTTTTTGTTTGTTTCAATACTAAAATGGGAAGCCTTTCAACGATGGGAAATAAATAACCAATAATCTTACTGCTGGAGTTGTAGCTTCTACTGGTATATTAAGAATACAAATTAAATGATAGAGAAGTAGCTATGCCTTTCAAGCTGTGTTTTAAACAACAAACAAACAAAAGACAGTGTTTCCTAATGGGGTATAAGAATAATGGTGAATGTGAAATATTTTGTAGGAATTCTATAAAATTTTGTAAGAAAGTCCTAACACTTCCTTTAACACTCTTTACTAAAAGCCAATAAGTGATACTTAGAAAACAAGGTCTTGAAATAACATCCCTATGATTATGTCCTCCCTGTCTATATGGCAAATATTTTTAAGAATATTTTTACCCAAATTCACTATCCTTTCACCTATGAATGTTTGTGTTGGTGGTTCCCAAACTTTAAATCGCTATAAAGATGATTACAATTTTAACCAACTGAGGTACACTATTGACAGAAGGATTTCAAAAAGGTAGAGTTACTGTGGTACTAGAGTTTTAGGTTTCAGGGTCCCTCATTTGCACAGGGTCCTTCCAAGACCCTGGGATGTTGAGTGGGAGATACATTTGGTTTGAGTTGAAAGTGCATGATTTATGAGGCTCACAGTCACTTCCCTACATAGTTAAGTTATTGCTGGCTCTCCTAGTATAGAAATGGATTCCAAGAATACTCCTAATGACCACTGTGGTGAGTGATCCAGCATTGTTTTGCAAAGATGAGAGACAGAGTCCTATCATGATAGAATACGCCTATGGTATTCAAAACTAGAATTATGTAAGAAGAAATGAGATTGTGAATGTATGGAACCATAAGTTGGTCTATGTTAAATAATTATAGAGATATGTTGGCAGTTATTTAATAAAAATATGATTTCTCTGGATCTTTCAGTGAGGGTTTTGTCCCAGCTTTTTAAAATATTCAATTGGTTCCTTTTTTCTAATTTTAAATAAATGTGGACTTTTATGCCTAACTTTGCATTTTTAATTTTGTATCTTTTTCCATAAAAGAGCCCTAAACTGCAAAGGCTTCAAGTCCCACAAAACCTGGATCTACCCTGACCATAATGTGTCATAGAAGACTGATGATCCTATTTCCACACTTTTCCCAAATAGAGTTATCTATGGGGTCAAATAAAATCTTTCTCACTGCAAAAAAATAAAAATAAATAAATAAAATTAAATTAAATTAAAAAGGTTTCTATGAAAAAAAGTATCAGAGAACCAGAACCCAGCCAAATTAAAAATCCTCATTTGGGCACAGTGTCTCAATGCCTGGCAGAAGGATCACTGGAGCCTGGAGTTCAAGGGTAGAGCGACCTGTGATCACTTCACTGCACTCCAGCCTGGGTGAGAGAGGGAGACCCTGTCTCAAAAAAATAATAATAATAATTAAATTTAAAAAGTTAAAAAAATAAAAACTCAATTATTGTTCTTCATAGGTCAATATGATGATCCACATATACATTAATTTCAGGATCCATTCACATAGTCAAGGTATGCAATAATTTTATCTGAGCTAACACCTTTTAAGTATGAAAGATATTAATCTAAAGTATTTTTGGAATATGCCTAGTACCTGAGAGAAAAGGTTGGCACAATTTAACCTTAATAAAGGCACTAAACTATACACACCCATGCATAAATACAAATACAAAAATTTTTCTTCAGTTTTTCAATTTTGGGAATATCAAAGTAAGAATGGCTCCAATCCAGAATTTTCCAAAAGCATTAAATTCATTCTGGGAAAGGATTGCCCAAGTCTACAGTAGCCTTCATTTACTGATCACTCTAAAATTTCATCTAAAAAGTTTTGGTCAATATTTGAAGTGATCCAAAATTTCTACCCTGCTCAGGGAATCCCAAAAACTGGTATTCATCACCAAATACTTGTATAATATTCATTGAGCATTTTGTTCCAGGCATTGTAAGCTACCTAAAAGCCCATCTTGATTTTACAGTAATTGACATAGCAAGTGAAATGATAATGGGCTACTAGGTGCCATATGAAATGTGTGAAAATGTCACTGAATCAGTAGATGACATATTCATTTAAAGGAACTCCTGGGGCAGGGTGGGGGGAAGGCATTGAATTCAGCATGATGAAAAAATTGTAATTTATTAACTGTAATAAGTAAAGACCTTTTGCCCAGTAATTTTGGCATTTGCTCATACTCTGGCACAATTATAAAGAAAACCATAAAAAGAGATTCCCCAAAGGCTAAGCACTTCAATATTTGGCAAGTGGGGGCATTAGTCTTAAATTCTGCCATTAAACCATTTTCCCCAAAAAATCTGTTGAGAGAGGATATTGGAATTACATAGTATTCTAGCTCCACCAAGTGACAGCTTTATACTGTTGCTGTGTTGCTGCTACCCATCTGCCAACCTCTGAGGGGTTCACTAACAAAATAATACATTCGATATACAACATGCTCATTCAGCTAGCCAAACTTAAGGTGATTTTTTTTCTATTCATTCATGATTCAAAAAAACTGCATTTGTACTTCTAAAATTCTATTCTCAATTCAGCCTTCCTAAAATGTACATTTGAAATAGAAAATCATATATAATTATTGCAATTTATTATGTCACATTCCATTCCAAGTTCATGATTGCTTTTGTTGAGAAAATATGGGATATAATTTTATTATTCTACCCAGATATTTGTGGTTTAGAAATTAAAGTTTATGTAATTCAAAGTAGGCATCTTTCTTTAAAAATCTACAAAGAAAATAAGGAAAAATCATGGATTTTTTAAAGAACAGAGATTTATGTGGCTCAGAGTTCTTGTTTGTAAACTACAGAATAATAGGAAACCTTTGTTGTCAAATAAAAGGCTATAGTATATTTCTTTTAATAAAAGTAGCATATGTTCATTATTTGAAATAATTAACTTATGATACAGGAATATATTTTTTTAAAAGAACAAAAGATTTTTAAATTACTCATAATTTCTTCACCCAAAAGTATTCAATGTTATATTCTATTGGGTAATATCAAGTTACTTGCTATACACATATTTACGTACGTATCAGGGTACAAAAATAGCATCATATAATACAAAATATTTTGTAGTATGTTTCTTTTTTCTTTTTCTTTTTTACATTTTCCTTTCTACATGCACAGCTGTGAGCTTTTCGCTTCATGAGGGTTATAATGTATAACATTATATTACACAGCTGTATAGTATATCAAACTATGAACATATTCTTTTTGTATATCCAATGTCCTATTGTGAAAATTTTTTGTTGCTGCCAGTTTTCCTCTGCGACAGGCAACTCTGAATATGCAATTTTGCGTGATAAAGTTATATTAATAACAGATTAAACTACCTTTAAAGCAAAAAGCATTATTAACAAAAAAAGAATTACTACTGCATGTTTGAAAGGGTCATTCCCCAAAATAACACAAAAATTGTAACTTCTCTACATCTAAAGCATAATTTTAAAAGCAAAAACTGACAGAATCAAATAATGTTGACACTATATAATGAATTTATACAGGGAATTTTACATATATACGAATTTTTTACACTTTTTATTATTGCTGTGTAAAACTGTATATTCCTACCCCAAAAATGATAAAAATGTAGAAAATTTGAACAACTTAATTAACATGCTTATTTAAATAACATTTAAATAATATACAGCATCCAATAATTTAAAAATGCCTATACTTTTGGCCGGGCGCTGTGGCTCAAGCCTGTAATCCCAGCACTTTGGGAGGCCGAGGTGGGTGGATCACGAGGTCAAGAGATCGAGACCATCCTGGTCAACATGGTGAAACCTCGTCTCTACTAAAAATACAAAAAAAAATTAGCTGGGCATGGTGGCGCGTGCCTGTAATCCCAGCTACTCAGGAGGCTGAAGCAGGAGAATTGCCTGAACCCGGGAGGCGGAGGTTGCGGTGAGCCGAGATCGCGCCATTGCACTCCAGCCTGGGTAACAAGAGCGAAACTCCATTTCAAAAAAAAAAAAAAAAAAAAATGCCTATACTTTTTAAGAGCCTGAAAACATGTATAAAAATTAACCATTTGCTTGCTATAAAGCATAATTCAACAATTTTCAAATAATTGTTTTTATATGGACCATAATGCAACTTGATATTATAGAGATAATTTTAATGCATTAAGAAATCTAAAATTTTTCTAAATAATTCATACTAAAAGCAAATATCAAAATACAAATAAGAAAATATGTAGAACTCGGTGGCTCATGCCTGTAATCCCAGCACTTTGGGAGGCCGAGGTGGGTGGATCACAAGGTCAAGAGATCGAGACCATCCTGGTCAACATAGTGAAACCCCGTCTCTACTAAAAATACAAAACATTAGCTGGGCATGGTGGCACGTGCCTGTAATCCCAGCTACTCAGGAGGCTGAGGCAGGAGAATTGCCTGAACCCAGGAGGCGGAGGTTGCTGTGAGCCGAGATCGTGCCATTGCACTCCAGCCTGGGTAACAAGAGCAAAACTCCGTCTCAAAAAAAAAAAAAAAAAAAAATTGTAGAACTGAATTATAAGGAAAATGCTGCATTTGTATTTATTATCATTTAGGTTGTTAGAAAAGAAGGAAAGTTGAGGCATAATTTGTTGATTTTTCTACCTAAGATGTTAGAAAAAACACAAAAAAGTAAAGCTAAAAAGAACAAAAATAAAATAATAATAGAAATTAATTAAATAAGGTTGAAAATATCAGAGAAAGAGAATCAGTGAACTGAAAGTTGGCTCTTAGAAAACACTAATAAATTTATAAACTTCAAGTAAGATTGATCAACAATAAAACAAAAAAGTCCTCCAAAAAATGTTAGAAATGGAAAATTTCTAACTTTTTTTTTAATGTTAAAATTTCTCTAATGATGCATAAAGTAATAACATCTGGATATTATTACAGGTGCATCATTAGAGAACTTTTAAAAAGACCATTATGAGTAACTTTATTCCAATAAATGTATACACTCAGATGAAGTATTTAAATATACACCCTCACACACACACACATAATTGTAACCAAATTGAATCAAGGGGGATTTTTTATTTTATTTTATTTTATTTATTATTATTATTTTTTTGGGGGGGACGGAGTTTCGCTCTTGTTACCCAGGCTGGAATGCAATGGCGCGATCTCGGCTCACCGCAACCTCCGCCTCCTGGGTTCAGGCAATTCTCCTGCCTCAGCCTCCTGAGTAGCTGGGATTACAGGCACGTGCCACCATGCCCAGCTAATTTTTTGCATTTTTAGTAGAGATGGGGTTTCACCGTGCTGACCAGGATGGTCTAGATCTCTTGACCTTGTGATCCACCCACCTCAGCCTCCCAAAGTGCTGGGATTACAGGCTTGAGCCACCGCGCCCGGCCTATTTTATTTTTTTTGAGACACAGTCTTGCCCTTTTGCCCAGGTTGGAATGGAGTGGCGTGATGTTGGCTCACTGCAACCTCCACCTCCTGGGTTCAAGCAATTCTCCTGCCTCGGCCTCCCAAGTAGCTGGGATTGCAGGTGTACATCACCATGCCTGGCTAATTTTTTGTATTTTTTAGTAGAGACAGGGTTTCACCATGTTGGCCAGGCTGGTCTTGAACTCTTGACCTCAGGTGATCCACCTGCCTCGGCCTCCCAAAGTGCTAGGATTACAGGTGCAACCCACTGTGCCCAGTCTCAAGGGGAATTTTTTAAAAAACTAATTCAGTTAATCAATTAAAGAAAATGAATCAGTAGTCCAAAATATTTTCACACACATAATAAAACACACTTACATATTTTACCAGATGAGTTGCACCCAAACACCTATTTCTTGGATCAAGCTTACGTAAATTCTTACAGAGGCTAGAAAAAGAGAGTACACATTTCTACTCATTTCATGAGGCTAGTATAGCTTTGATACCAAAGACAGTATAGAAGAAAAGGCAGTTACTAGTCAATATCACTAGTAAACATGGATTTTTTAAATCCTAAATAAAACATTAGCAACCTCAATCCAGTAACTAAGTTAAAAGTTAGCACAACATGACCAGGTAATGTTTTCTCCTAACAATATAATGTTGGCTTCACATTAGACCCTATTAATACAATTTACCATATTCTCTTAAGGAGAAAAATCAGATGATTATCTCACTACAATCAGAAAACGTATTTCATTTATTGATTCATTCACGCAACAAAAATTTATTGTTGCATACTATGTGCCATGCACTGTTCCGGGTGCTGGAAAAAGCTATCCCTGCCTCTAGTGAGCTTGTATTTCAACAAACCAACAGGGAAGATATATGATATAGCTGATTGTGTTACATGCTATGGAGAAAAACTAAACAAGGGAGAGCATTGCTGGGGTGCCCTGAAGTGGAAAGAGGTTGACATTTTATGTAACGTTGTCAGGAAAAACCTCCCTGATAAGGTGACATCTGAAAAGACCTGGAAGAGGTGAGAGAATAAGCTGCAGACTTATATGGAATGACAAGACTTCAAGTAGAAGGCACAGCCAGGACAATGGCTCTGGCAGAGGCTGCCTGGAGTATTTGAAGAACTGTGTACCTGGAGAAGACTGAATAGGGCCAATTAGAGGCATTAAGATCAGGTGACAGGACTATATCAGAAAGTAGAAAATAAGATCAGATGCATAGGACTTTGTAAGAACTTTGGCTTCCACTGCAACGAAGATGGGATGCCACTAAAAGAATTTTTAAAAGTGGGCACAATGTCTTATGTCTATAATCGCAGCACACTGAGAGGCCAAGGCAGGAGGATTACTTGAGGCCAGGAGTTTGAAACCAGCCTGGGCAACACAGCAACTTCCCATCTCTACGAAGTATGTAAAAATTAGCCAGATGTGATGGCATGAGCCTGTGTTCCCAGGTACTCTGGGGGCTGAGGTGGGAGAATCACTTGAGCCCAGGAGTTTGAGGCTGTAGGGAGTTATGATCACACCCCTGTACTCTAGCCTGGGTGACAGAGTGAGACCTTTTAAAAAAAAAAAAATAAGAAGAAGAAAAAGAAGTGACAAGATGTAATTATTCTTTAATAGGATTACCCTGGGGACGATATCAAAATAGATTGTAGGTGGGATGGGTGAAAGCAGGGTGACTAGTGAAATGCTCCTGCAATTCAGGCAAGAGATGACAGTGGCTTGAACCAGGATGAGAAACTGAGGGAATAGGAACATGGAGACAGCATTCTTTGCTGACAGATTTGGTATGGGGTTGGAGAGAAAGAAAAGTCAAGGATGATTCTAAAAGATTGACCTGAGTAACCAAGAATATTCAATGTTCATTCATTATCTAATCATTTAAGTTTTAAAAAGAAAAAGGATACCCTTTTATCAAACTACAAAAATAAATGGATTGAGAGGGAACCTTTTCAGCTGACTAGAAAACTGCACACATTCTACCTCCTAAACCATGTGAAGAAATGAAGAGTTCTCAAGAAACTTAAAGCTAGGGGACTAAAATTTATAAGCACTAGTGAATGCCAGCAGGGACCATATTTTCCCAACCATCCATTATGGCTGCTCCACATCAGTCCCCACTGAGTAATGGTGTGTATTTCAAATGTTTTAAGTCCATTTTTTGGAACTCAGGATACATTATTCTCAAAGAAACAATGTTACAGGCAATGTAGTAATAGAATAGCCCACACAAGTCCACTTAACCCATACTATAGATGAATTATTGTTACTAACAGGCCCACAGAACTCAACCATCATCAACAGTATTGTTTCTCAGGGAATATTAATGCCAACTTCACCCCAAACACCATAGTGCTTGTTTCCCCTAACGTAGCTCTAGGAATGAGAAGGTAAACTTTCCCCTACCCACTAACCAAAGCCACAGGGGTGAAATTCCAGTGACTCTGAGCTTCTTGGAAGGAAACTTAGGAAATAAAAAAGGATCCCACAGTTCTAGCCCTCCTTTACCCACTACCCAAACCAAATCTCCCCAGCTAGACAGTCTCAGACACAACCAGTGATAGCGAGGAAGAGTCCTGAGCACACCCAGAAGCTGCAATATCAGAACTTTTTATCCATTCCCACTATGCTTTGTGAAGAGATCCTATGGAAACCAGGCCTGGAAATGACTTCTCTGGTCAAGGTTCTCGTGTAAGATAAGTTTCTGAGTTCAGTATTCAATCAAGGGCTGTCTGAACTGTAGCAAATAAATATTACCAATAGGAGATTGGGGAATAATAAGACATTCCCTTACCTGAAACAGAAGAGACCAAGAACACATTATTGGGCCAGGGAGGCCCACTGGCCTGTCATTCACAGCACAGGATTGTGGGTAAATGTACTTTCTCTAGATGCTCTGTAACACCCTTGAGAGACAAGTGGGTGACAGGTACAATCCCTCCCATTTTTCATCAAGGGTAAATGAAGCCCAGAAAGTGTAGGTGGCAGAGTTCCAGAAAGCTTTTCAAAAAGTAAGAAGCTAACCTTCCAAAGCCGGCCACTTTTCTTTCTTTTTCTTTTTTTTTTTTTTTTTTGAGACGGAGTTTCACTCTTGTTACCCAGGCTGGAGTACAATGGCGCGATCTCGGCTCACAGCAACCTCCGCCTCCTGGGTTCAGGCAATTCTCCTGCCTCAGCCTCCTGAGTAGCTGGGATTACAGGCACGCGCCACCATGCCCAACTAATGTTTTTTTTGTATTTTTAGTAGAGACGGGGTTTCACCATGTTGACCAGGATGGTCTCGATCTCTTGACCTCGTGATCCACCCGCCTCGGCCTCCCAAAGTGCTGGGATTACAGGCTTGAGCCACCGCGCCCGGCCGGCCACTTTTCTTTCTAGGTGAAAAGTCTTGCATCAAGTACAAGTATTTCATGTTGAGACTTGCTAAAACGTCTTCTGGGATTTGTTGATAAAGCACTGCTCAGGTCTCAGGGGGAAGAAAATAGCAATTTATAATTGTGACATTTTGCAAATGTTTCAACCCTCAGCATAGCTAATTATGCTTCCTAGGGCTTTTCCTAGACTTTTCTTGACTTTTTGAATTAGTGATGAATTACTTGCATATTTCTTCTGATTACACATGAAATCAAATCTTCTTACTTCTAGTGTTTTTCTCCTTCTACTTCTTTCCTAATTATCTGGACTAATCAGAAAGAATACTGATATCTACTCTCATTTCTAAGAAATATGTGATAGATAATTTTTATACACACATCAGATTTACTAAATTCATCAAATTCATCTTCCAACTCTAGGAAAGATAGTCTTGTGATATATTTTATGTTCAAATTATCTTTATAAATTATATTTTATTATGTAAATCCATCTTTTCATCCAAAGTAGGATTTCTCAGAAATCTCCTTGAACTGAAAGAAGTAATAGTTATTGAAATACAGTATTTCAAAAAAAGATGACAAATACACAACATAGAAAAGAGAAAGAGAAAAAATGGGCAGAACAGTAACAATAGAGGCCTCTTAATCTTATGTTATCTAAGCCATAGAAATTCTAGTTACACTTTCATCTGGCAACTCAATTGAACTTCTTTAAGGCATTCAGCATGTCAACCTTCTCAGAACATTTCTTTATCCTAAGGAAAAGAGCAACGTGTACTTCAGAAGTGTTCACTTTTTAAAAATTCATTTCTGAAAATAGATGCTAGACTTCTCTGACTTCATTTGTAGTCAAGTGTAAAGTCCTTAATGCTCACTGTCTCCTGGTATAATTAGCTAGACAAGTTATTTAAAATAACACAAATGCCAAAGAAGAACAATAAGAAAACTGGTCATTTTTGCTGGATGAGTTATGGCTCCTAATGTCTCTGCTGTCATTTGGAATGTGTGAACCATGCTGGTAAATAAATGAAAAAGCCATAGGTGGCCACACAATCACAATGGTCAGCGGCAGGACAATGAATAAGGGAGAATAAGCTGGATCAGGGAACAAAGAATGGGACTAGAGGCAAAATTAACTTATTTCTTTCCATTAATCATAAGACTCTGTGCCTCTTTCTCCTCTACGACATACAATTTCCTCCTAAATCTGAGAATGATATCTAAGAATAAAAAGTGCATTTTAGTCCAGAGTTACTTTGCCACCAACCAGAGGACCAGTCACCCACAGAAACAGGGGCTGACAGATTCTCACAGCTGCCCAGAATCAGCAGCTATGAAAAAGAGAAGCCTGCTAGTTTTGCTGTCCTGTACAGGAGAGGGGCACCTCCATTATAGATACCTCCACGGCAAATTGGAAGTGAGAAAGAGTTCACTCCAGAGCTGCAGTGGGAATGGGTTGACTCCAAACAGAGCTGGGGGGAGAATCTACCACGTACCAATGATAAGAGAGGAGAAAAGTAAAGTCACATGTAGCTTCAAAAATCTTGCCTACAAGAATCTTATTTCAAAATATATATTTCAGTTTTTATTTTCTCAGTTTCTCTACCACTATTCTTTTTCATACAGTAGGCCACGTGTGTATGTATTAAATAAATGAATGGGACGTGGTCAGCTTCTCCCTAGTCATGCTTCAAATCTTTACTGATGATTTACTTAATAATGCTTACAGAAATTGTTCGGAGTCATAAAACATTCAGGGATACAGATATGTCAAAGAATATTAATTTATATGAAGAGATAGACATAGTATATTGCTAAATTAACAATACAGTACAACAGTATATTGCTAAATTAAAAACAGTAAACAAAACATATTTATACTATGTTGCTGTTTTAGTTACAATTATATATTCATTCATTCCTTCAACAAATATTTATTGAGCTTCTACTATATGTCTGTCACTATTAAATTCATAATGATCCTTTGCTCTTGAAGATTAAGTGGGGAGGAGGTAGAGAAACAAGTATGACAATAAATAATAGATATAATAAAAGAAATACACTCTATAGTCTGTTAGAAAAATCCTATATTCTGTTAAGAAAAGCACCGCGAAGCAGGACAATGGGGACCGGAAGTAGGAATTGGAGGTGGAGATGAAATGTGGAAATGGGTTGCAGTTTTAAATACAGTGGTCAGGATAGGCAATTTTTAGAATGTGGGATTTGAGCACAGACTAGAAGGCGAGGAGGTTTGAGGGAGATCACCCCACTTGGAAAAGACAGTCTGAGCAAAGGCCTGAATGTGGGTGTGCCTGGGGTGCATAAGCAACAGCAGTGAGTTGAATGTGTCTAAAGACGAGAAAACAAGTGGGGATAAAAGAAAGTTAGAGAGATACTAAGTGGACCAGATGATGTGGGTCCTTATATGACAAATGTAGTATTTTTTATATTAATACTAGAAAGGCACAAGCTAAAATAATTTTCATTTTTGCATTTTAGAATCACAAATAATTCATATTTTCATTGTTCTTTCTGTGTACTCTTTCAAAAATCAGGAAAAGAAGCTATCATAGGAAACAATTTTAATAAAATTTAGAATAAATTCAAGCTGTGCTAACCCCTCATTCTCTATCACTCCTATGAAGAGGGTACCCCTTAAAAGTTCAGGCTATGAGAATACATCTTGGAAGCCACAGTCTTTCTCCCATAACACAGAAGATAAAAGAGAATCAATAGCCTCATGCAACTCAAAGATCAGAGCTCCCCCATACCAGGGCTGCTGCTTGTGAGAGCCATCATCTCCAGTAGTTTGATCTGACAGACTCAGGGCCCTGTCACCTAGGCCTGTGACAGTCCCACCTGACCAATTCCTGCCTTAGCTGCTCCATTCAACAAACACTGACTGAGCACATATTATCAGGAATATGACCTCTGCTGCTGTGGGTCCAAAATCTAAGAGACTATCTGCTAAACCAACAATTATAGTAAGCTGTAATAAAAGATATAATAAAGGTAAATAGAAGGTGTCACCAAAAGAATAGCCTGAGCATGAAGTGGGAAGGATAAGAAAGCCTTCCAGGAAGGGAATGTCTGAGGTCAACCTAAAAGGATAAATGGGAATAAGGCAGCAGGATAGGTGAGCAGGCAAGTTGGCAGAGAAGACGACTTCTGCAAAGGCACACACACAAAAAAAAGACAGACACGTTTCTCAGACATGAATGTGAATATAAATCACTGGAAGATGTTAAAATGTAGGTTTGGGTTCAGGAGGCTGGGGTGAGGCCTAAGATTTTGCATTTCTAACACGTTCTTGGGTGATGCCAGCACTGCTGGCTGAAGGACAACACCTGCTGGACAAGGATCGCTTTATGCAATACTGGAATTAGAGCAGTGTATTTCCAAACTTTGCTGTATATTGGAATGACCTGGAGACTTTTTTAAAGTACTCATGTCTGGATCCACCCTCAGACATTCAGATACAGTGGATCTGAAACGCAACTTGCATATCAGGTTTTTATTTTTTAATTGTACTTTGGGCTGGGGTACATGTGCACATCCTACATCCTGCAGGATTGTTGCATAGGTACATACATGCCATGATGGTTTGCTGTCTCCATCCCCCTGCCTCCCCGCCATCGCCTACATCAGGCATTTCTTCAGGTATTATCCCTCCCCTCCTCTCCCCCACTCCCCCAACCTAGACCACATCATTGCAGAGCTGTTTACGATAGCAAAGACCTGGAACCAACCCAAATGCCCATTAATGATAGACTGGACAGAGCCGGGCGCGGTGGCTCAAGCCTGTAATCCCAGCACTTTGGGAGGCCGAGGCGGGTGGATCACGAGGTCAAGAGATCGAGACCATCCTGGTCAACATGGTGAAACCCCGTCTCTACTAAAAATACAAAAAATTAGCTGGGCATGGTGGCGCGTGCCTGTAATCCCAGCTACTCAGGAGGCTGAGGCAGGAGGATTGCCTGAACCCAGGAGGCGGAGGTTGCGGTGAGCCGAGATCGTGCCATTGCACTCCAGCCTGGGTAACAAGAGCGAAACTCCGTCCCCCAAAAAAAAAGAAAAAAAAAATGATAGACTGGACAAAGAGCACGTCAGAGTTTTTTAAGTCTCTCCCAGGTGGTCCTATCATGCAACAACATTTGGGAATCACTGACATTCAGAAAAACAAAAGAGGATCCAATTCCTGTGGGGAATTGGAAGAAAATGTAATGGGTGAGGTCAGCAAGTACCAATCAAAAAGATCCCCCAAATTGTCTCACTAAGAAGTCTGGAGATATACATCTCATCTGTTGAATAGCTAATAAATATCTCAAAACTATTATGTGAAAATCCAAACTCCTGATTTTCACTCTCCCCACATACACACCATAAAAAGCTTTGCCTCTCCTTTAGTCTTTCCCATCTCGGTAAATCTCAGCCTTTCCTTCCTGGTACTCAAGTCTTCCTTGAATCTCACTCCCCATGTCTAAACTAGCAGTAAATCCTATCGGCTTTGCCTTCAAAATAGATCCAAAACTTTCTGAGATTTCTTCAGAATAATATGGTAGGAGAATCAAATTGGGTAATAAACAAGAGAAAATTGGTTCGGAGTCACTATATTTTTTTAAATTGGAGGGATTTCTTAAACTGTTCTCTCCACTTCCATATATGTTCTAGGTTTTCCACCATGAAAAGTTTGCATATATATTTTTACCACTTTTCTCACTACTGCAAAGGTCTAAGCCACTCCCAGCTCTTAGGTGGGTTATGGCAAATGCTCCTTAATTGCTTCCTAAGCCCTTTCTAATTGGCTTTCAGTCTTGCCCTAATTCACAAAGCAACAGAGGTATCCAGTTCAACAGATTCGTATTACTCCTTCGCACAACACTCCAATTGCTTCCCAACTCACTCACAACAAAAACTAAAACCTTCACAATAGTCCATAATCTGCACAGCCCCTGCACTATTTCTTTTTACCTTTTTGATCTTATTTTCTACTTATTTCTTCACTTTAAAGATACAGGCTTTCTTACTTTTTCTTCAAAACCACAAGCCATTTCTCCTCCTTGGCATCTGTGCAGTGATTACTACCTCTACCTGGATGCTTTCCTACTAGATATCCACGTGGCTTGTCCTCACCTCCTTCAGGTCCTCACTCAAATACCATTGTCTTTGTGAGACTTTCCTGACCTCCTTCAGGTCCTCACTCAAATACCATTGTCTTTGTGAGACTTTCCTGACTTCTCTATTCTTTTTGTTTTTAATTGACACATAATAACTGCACATATTTACAAGGTACAGTGTGATGTTTCAATGTGTATATACATTGTACAATGATTAAACAGGGTGATTAGCATACCCATCACTTCAAACAACTGTCATTTCTTTGTGGTAATAACATTCCAACTCCACTCTTCTACCTATTTTGAAGTATGCAATACATTATTGTTGACTATAGTTACCCTACTATGCAATAGAACACCAGAACTAATTTCTCCTACCTGTTACTTTGTACCTGTTGACCAACATCCCTCCATTCTCCCTCTCTGTACTCTCCCCAGCTTCTGGTAATCACTATTCTACTCTCTATTTCTATATAAGATTAACTTATTTAGATCTCACATATGAGTGAGATGATGAGGTATCTGTTCTGCTGTACCTAGCTTATTTCACTTAATGTCTTCTAGCTTTGTCCATGTGGTTAAAAGTGATAGAAATTTTTTTAATGGCTGAATAGTATTTCATTATGTATATACATCACATTTTATCCATTCATCCATTGGTGGATATCTGGATATTTAGATTGATTCCCTATCTTGGCTATTGTGACTAGTGCTGCACTGCACTGCAGTGCAGATATCTCTTTGACATACTGATTTCATTTCCTTTGGATATACACCAGTAGTAGGATCGTTGGATTACTTAGTAGTTCTATCTTTAATTTTTTCTTCTTTTTCTGTTTTTTGCATAGACAGGATTTCACTATTTTGCCTAAGCAATCTTCCTTCCTCAACCTTCCAAAGTGCCAGAATTACAGGAATGAACCACCACATTCACCCTTATTTGTAATTTTTTGAGGAATCTCCAAACTGTTTTCTATAATGGCTGTACTAACTTACATCCCCACCAACAGCATACAAGAAGAGTTCCTTTTTCTCCACATCTGAGTCAACATTTGTTATTTTTCATCTTTTTGATAATAACCATTCTAACTGGGGTGAGGTGATGCTCATCATGGTTTTGATTTGCATTTCTTTGATTGATTAGTGATGTGGAGAAATTTTCATATACCTGTTGGCCATTTGTAGGACTTCTTTTAATAAATATTTATTCAGAGCTTTTGCCCATTTTTGATTTCATTTTTTTTTGCTATTGAGTTCGGTTTCTTAGGTATTCTGAATATTTTCTTAGTTAATGCATAGTTTATAAATATTTTATCCATTTTTGTAGGTTATTTCTTCACACTCTGTTGTTTCCTTTGCTGTGCAGAAGCTTTTTAGTTTGATGTAGTCTCATTTGTCTATTCTTGCTCATTACCTATCCTTTTGACATCTTTTCCAAAAAGTCCTTGCTCAGACAAATGTCATAACTGATTTCTCTATTTTTAATTTGAAGCCCTGCCTCTAGCACTACCTCCCCTGCATTTTTTCCACATGCATTTATCATGATCCGTCATATTTGTTTTACATATTAATTCAGTAATTTTCTAATTCCTCTTTATTGACCCCTGTCCTGCCGTTTCACAGCCAGAGTGTATGCTCTATAAAAACAATGATTTTTGTTTGTTTTTTAACGTCCTATATTTCAAATTCCTTGAACATGTCTCTCAGCAGATGGTAGTTACTCTATAAATATTTATTGACTGACTGAATGGATCAGTCAATCAACTAACATTTGTCTCCCTCTTGGATAAGAGACTTCTACTCCACATAAAGTACTTAGCATAATGTACCACAATATCAAGAGATGATAGCTCCTGTGATGATATATATTTCTCTATAGCAGGGGTGAGCAAGCTTTTTCTCTTTAAAGGGCCTGCCTTTTCTTTTAAGTCATACAGTCCTCTCTGTAACAATCACTGAACTCTGCCACTGTAGAAGGAGTCAGAGATAGCAGATAAACAAAAGGGCATGATTGTGTTGCAGTGAAACTTTATTTACAGGTTTGGCCTATGGGCCATAGTCTGCCAGCCCCTGCTTTATAACAGAAATTCCCAATTTCATTACTTAAATATGTGCAAAAACATTGCCTATCTCATGTCAAGTAATGCAACCAAAAGCAGTAGAAATAACCAAATCCCACAAAACATGTAAAAATTAATAAAAGACTGATGTCACCAACTAATTTAAGACTATTATTAAGACAGTTTGGCATAGCTTAATGGCACCTTGCATTTTTTAGAAATAATTGTGCACTGATAGTTGGTGCAGTTTTATGAAATATTAATTATTTTATGCATAAAAATCTACAATTGTTTCTACTTCTTGCACTGAACCTTGACTAAGATAGCATACATCAATGTAACTTGCCCAGAACAATTTACATACATTCTATCTATGGTATTCCTTTGATGTATCAGTAAATTATATGTATGTCTATGGGCATGCATACATATCTGTGTGTGTATGAGACAAACAGTTTGAGTAACTTTGTCTTTTGAAAAGTTTAATTCATTAAGGTACACTTCTTAATATAATCATTTAAAATTTTTTGACTGTCTTAGAATATTTTCAGGTTAGTAAGCATATTTAGAACACCTATTTTATAGAAGGTGTTTTATTCATTTTTATTATTAATAAATAATTTATTATTAATAAAAACCAAGACTATTTGCCTAACTGCAGTTTTCCTACTTTCCTCCATGATGACTAGTACCGGTTCAGTGATCTGAAGAGCATCTTCTTTCAATATTACAAAAATGTACCATTAGGCCAGGCCTGGTGGCTCCTACCTGTAATCTGAGCACTTTGGGATGTTGAGGCAGGCAGATTGCTTGAGTTCAGGTGTTCAAGACCAGCCTGGGCAAAATGGTGAAACCCTGTCTATATAAAAAGTACAAAAGTCAGCTGCGTATGGTGGCATATGCTTGTAGTTCCAGCTACTGTAGAGGCTGAGGTGGGAGGATTGCTTAAGCCCGGGAGGCAGAGTTTGCAGTGAGCCAGGATCACACCACTGTACTCTGGCCTGAGTGACAGGTGAGACCTTGTCTTCCAAAAAAAAAAAAGGAAAAAAATGTACACTTTACCAATAAGGAAGCAAACTCATTTAGAGTACTCATGTATGCTACAAGTAGGAATATTTGGGCAAATGGTTCACTCAGGAGGAGAAAGAGCCAGAAATACAAGATTGGCACACTAGAGCAGAACAGAGAAGGGGACACGAACTCAAAACAGGCAACAGGCTTTCACTTCAGACAAGTGGCCAGATAGGCAAGGTCCAAAGGCATAATAATGTCCAAAGGCATAATACTGTCCAAAGGCATTAAAAAAAGAAACTGCATCATAATGTCATTTCCAATAAAATCCATCTTCTAGTGTATCAATTCTATCTTCAGCTGAGTCAAATCTTTTCAATCTGTCTACTGAGTTTTCAATATCAGTGACTACATTTTTTATTTCTAAAAGTTCAATTTGGTTGTATTTACTTCTTTTTTTAATTTTTCTTGGTCTTTTTGATCTTTTTTTTTTCTTTCATGCTTTGGATTTCCTGTTTATACCCTTAACCATTTTATGCATATTTATTTTATCTTTACTGTTCAATAGTTCTGTTTTTGATAGTATATTAATAAAATTATCTCTTTTGCTGACTCTCAATTGTGGTGGCATATTGTTTTCTTTCTTTCTTTTCTTTCCTTTTTTTTTTCTTTGAGATGGAGTCTCACTCTGTCACCAGGCTGGAGTGCAGTGGCGCTATCTCAGCTCACTGCAACCTCCACCTCCCAGGTTCAAGCGATTCTCATGCCTCAGGCTCCTGGGTAGCTGGGATTACAGGCACGTGCCCCCCACGCGGAACTAATTTTTGTATTTTTAGTAGAGATGGGGTTTCACCATGTTGGCCAGGATGGTCTCCACCTCTTGACTTCTTGATTCACCTGCCTTGGCCTTCCAAAGTGCTGGGATTACAGGCATGAGTCACCGTGCCGGGCCTGTTTTCTTACGTATTTTGTAATTTTGTATTGTAAAATCTTCAGCAGCAGGATTCTATTGGCAGTAATTCTATCCGGATTGAAGATGCTCCTTCAAAGAAGTTTTAAATTTACTTCACCAGTGCCCAGGGTTTTTACAGGATTTAAAGAAAGATATTGGTGGCTGCGCACTGTGGCTCCGGTCTATAATCCAAGCACTCTGGGAGGCGGAAGTAAGTGGATCGCATAAGGCCAGGAGTTCAAGAGCTGCTGGCCCAACATACCAAAACCTCATCTCTACTAAAAATAAAAAAATAAAAATTAGCCAGGTGTGGTGGTACACATCTGTCATCTCAGCTACTCAAGACGCTAACCTGCGAGGTGGAGGTTGCAGTGAGCCAAGATTGCACCTGGGTGATGATGAAAGAGAAAGGGAAAGGGGAAATGGGAAAGGGGAAAGGGGAAAGGGGAAAGGGGAAAAAGGGGAAAGGGGAAAGGGGAAAGGGGAAGGGAAAAGGGGAAAGGGGAAAGGGGAAAGGGGAAAGGGGAAAGGGGAAAGGGGAAAGGGAAAGGGGAAAGGGGAAAGTGAAAGGGAAAGGGAAAGGGAAAGGGAAAGGGAAAGGGAAAGGGGAAAGGGAAAGGGGAAAGGGAAAGGGGAAAGGGAAAGGGGAAAGGGAAAGGGGAAAGGGAAAGGGGAAAGGGAAAGGGGAAAGGGAAAGGGGAAAGGGAAAGGGGAAAGGAAAAAGGAAAGGAAAGAAAAGGAAAGGAGGAAGGAAAGAAGGAAATCAGGAAGCTTTCTGGGTAATATAATTTTCCATATTGCCAGAAAGAGAAGTATAAAATGGTGGCATGATGCCACAAATTTAGCAGAATATCTCAAAAAAGCATCCCTTTTTTCACCAAACTGATGAAAAAAGAAAGGAAAAACAAACTAAGCATTGCAAACCTAAAGAAAAACTATTACAATTCTTCAGAGATGTATAAAGTCATGACACACTCATATAGAATTTTACAAAGTATCATGAATATAGTAATAAAAATGTAGAAGCTTCTTTTGAGGTTTCTCACTTTAAAGCAAAGGTTAAAAGCACAGCCACATCCACTGGGGAAACACTTGCTCTTTCCATCACAGTAAAAATGGCTGAAATAATACAAAAGAAAGAGCATACGATGAATCCTAAATGCATTTCTTTGTCAGCAAATATTGTTGGATGATATATAGAAAACATTATAGTAGAGTCAGAAACAAATGTTGGAACAAATTATGTAGTGTTGAAGGTTTGCTATATATTTAGATGAAACACTGATGTTTCTAACACATTTTAGCTATGGTATTTTCTGGATTCTGTTTCCAATAATAAAACACATGAATAACTGCTTTTTTTCATATGTGAACTGTTAAAAAAACAAGTAATATTTTCCTTCAATAATAAATGGCTTCTTTTGGAAAAACTATGATACATGAAAAATTGTGGTGCAAGTATTTGCATTGGAATTTTCTAGATTCTCAAGCAAGGATACAGATAAAATACCCCATATAAAATAAAATATATTTCCTTTCTCACTTACAAGTGAGCTGTCATGAAAAATATGATGAAGCCAGAAGAGAGCAAAGTGCTACAGAATGTTATGGATGAGGTTAGTTTTATAAAAACAAGACATTTAAAATTTTAGAGGACTCTGTGCATTCTCTTATGGAATGTAACTAATTTAGATCAAGTTTTCTGGAAAGAAGATTCTGACATGAAGAGCTGCATATAGAAGTGATAATGGAGCTGGGAGCAGTGGCTCATGTCTGTGGTCCCAGCACTTTGGGAGGCCGAGGCAGAAGGATAGCTTGAGCCCAGGAGTTTGAGACCAGCCTGGTGAACATTGTAAACCCTGTCTCTACAAAAAATGCAAAATATTAACCAGTTGTACCCATAGTCCCCACTACCCAGGAGGCTGAGATGGGAAGATCACCTGAGCCAGAGTGGCTGAGGCTACAATGAGCAGTGATCAAAAAAAACAAAGAAGAAATGCTACTGGGGAGTGCCCTCAGGCTCAACAGTCATGGGAAGTGAAGGAAGCAGGGATGAGCAGAGAAAGAAGCTGAACTCTGATGCAGTTACCACAGTGATCTCAGCTAGTCCCTTGGAGAGCTCAGACAGCCTGTCAGTACTGCCTTACTGAGCTAGCCAGGCCTTTTTTTTTCTTAAGTTTATTTTAAGTGACAAATAATAATTGTATGTCTTTTTTGGGGGGGAGGGGATGGAGTCTCGCTCTGTAGCCAAGGCTGGAGTGCAGTGGCATGATCTCGGCTCACTGCAACCTCCGCCTCCCTGGTCCCAGTTCAAGCAATTCTCCTACCTGGGCCTACCAAGTAGCTGGGATTATAGGCACGAGCCACCATGTCCAGCTAACTTTTGTATATTTTAGTAGAGATGGGGTTTCACCATGTTTGCCAGTCTGGTCTTGAACTCCTGACCTTGTGATCTGCCCACCTAGGCCTCCCGAAGAGTTGGGATTACAGGTGTGAGCCACTGTGCTCAGCAAATTATGTGTCTTTATGGGGTACAGTGTGATGTTTTTGTATATGTCTACATCGTGGGATGATTAAATCAAGCCAATTAACATATCCATCACCTCACACATCTATCATTTGTGGTGAAAACATTTAAAATCTATTCTTCTGCCAGTTTTGAAATATACATTGCTGTTAACTATAGGCACCATGCTGTGCTAGAATTTGCTTATTCCTCCTAACTGCAACCTTTTACTCTTCAATCAACATCTCTCTTTTCCTCAATGACCTGCCTTCCCAGCCTCTGATAACCACCATTCTAAACTCTACTACTAGGAGTTCAACTTTTTTTAGATTCTACATGTAATTGAGATCATGTGGCATTTGTCTTTCTGTGCCTGGTTTATTTCACTTAGTGCAATATCCTCCATGTTCATCCATGTTGTCAAAAATGACAGAATTTCCTTCTTTTTCAAGGCTAGGTAGTATTCCATTGTGCATATATATTACATTTTCTTTATCCATTCATCTGATGATGGATACTCAGGTTGCTCCCACATTTTCACTATTGTGAACAGTGTGGCAGTGAACATGGGAATGCAGATATTTCTTTGATGTACTGATTTCAATTCCATTGGATATATACCAGAAAATGGGATTGTTGGATCATATAGTAGTTCTATTTTCAGTTTTTTGAAGAGTCTCCATACTGTTACAAATTTACATTTCCACCAACAGCATAAGAGGATTCAGGCCTTTAAATTTATCATAGGCTGGTCTTTGGAGGATAGCTGCCCTCTGGGAAGCAGTATGACCTTGGGTGAGATGTCTTTCTTTCCCTGAGTGCAATACCTAGAGAATGAAGCAACTGAGAGACTTCAGCTATCAACATAGTCCTGAAGGGCTGTGGATAGTATACCACAATATTCAATGAAGTAATCACACAGAGGATGGCAGGCAATACTGTAATAGAGTCCATAATAGAGTTGGCAAACTTACACAAGTTATTCCATTTTCTCTTACAAAAAAAAAAAAAAATCAAGTGATCTAAATATGCTGTATTTTACTAATGATAATTAACTGACACTAAAATGTGGCACACCATAAAAAAAAAATTGAACCTAACAAAACAGTAAGAAAATAATTACTTCTTGAAAGACATTTATGCTATGGAGAGAGCTCTTTAGAAACAAAATTTTGAAAGTATTTCCAGCATTATATGGTGTTGTTAAAAATTATATAGACTATAGGAATTCTAATAGTTGTACATTTAAGAAATCTGGAAAATAGCCAGGTGCAGTGGCTCATACCTGTCATCCCAACACTTTGGGAAGCAGAGGCAGAAAGATCACTTGAGCTCAGAAGTTCGAATACAGCCTGGGCAATATTTTAAAATATAAAAATAAAAACATACTCAGGTGTGGTGTGTGCACCTGTGATCCCAGATACTAGGGAGGCTGAGGCAGGAGAATTGTTTGAGCCTGAGAGGCTGAGCCATGATCATGCCATTGCACTCCAAACTGGCAACAGAGTCAGACCTTAATTCAAAAAGAAAAAAAAAAAAAAAACCTGTAAAATTATTATAACTTGTTAAAAGTATTAATGTTTTAGTGCATGTTAAACTTACATGTTAAAATTTTTAATACACAGAAATTTTCTAGTAATTTTTCAACAGAAATATTTACATAATTTTGGATTTGCTTTGAAAGACAAGTATTACAAGTTGGCTGATGTCAAAAAGTTAGATCTCAGATTAACAACTTAACATCACACCTGAAGGAATTAGAGAAGCAAGAAAATAATAAACCCTAAAGCTAGCAGAAGATGAGAAATAACAATCGGAGCTGAACTCAAGGAAATGAAGATACAAAATAAACATTCAAAAGATCGATGAATTGAGGAGGTTTTTCTAAAAAATTAATAAACTATATAGGCTGTTAGCTAGACAATAAAGGAGAAAAGAGAGAATATCAGAATAAACAGTTAGAAATGATGTCTAGAATGTTACCACTGATTCCACAGAAATAAAAACAACCATCAGAAACTACTAAAAACACCTTTATGCAAACAAACTAGAAAACCTAGAAGGGATGGATAAATTCCTGGATGCACACATGCTCCCAAGACTGAATCAGAAAGAAACTGATTCTATAAACAGACCAATAACAAGCTCCAAAATTGAATCAGTAATAAATAGCTTACCAACAACAAAAAAAGCCCAGGACTTCTTGGATTCACAGCTTAATTCAACCAGATGGACAAAGAAGAGCTGGTACCATTCCTACAGAAACTCTTGCAAAAAAACGGAGGAGGAGAGTCTTCTCCCCAATTCATTCTATGACGCCAGCATCATCTTGATATCAAAACCTGTCAGGGACACAACAACAACAAAAAACTTGAGGCTGATATCCCTGAAGAACACTGATGCAAAAATCCTCAACAAAATATTTCCAACCAAAGCCAGCAGCATGTCAAAAAGCTAATTCACCATGATCAAGTAGGCTTCATCCCTGGGAAGAAGGGTGGTTCAATATATGCAAATGAAGCTTAGTTCAACATATGCAAATAAATGTGATTCAACACATAAACAGAACTACAGACAAAAACCACGATTATTTCAATAGATGCAGAAAAGGCTTTGGGTAAGATTTAACACACTTTCATGTTAAAAACTCTCAATAAACCTAGAGATTGAAAAAAACACATCTCAAAATAATAAAGCCATCTATGATAAACCCACAGCCAATATCACACTCAATGGGCAAAAGCTGAAAGCATTCCCTGTGAAAACCAGCATGAGACATGAATGTCCTCTCTCACCACTCCTATTCAACAGAGTACTGGAAGTCCCAACCAGAGGAATCAGGCAGAAGAAAGAAATAAAGGGCAACCAAATAGGAAGAGAAGATGTCAAACTATCTGTTTGCAGACAGCATGATTCTATGTCTAGAAAACCCCATAGTCTCAGCCCAAAAGTTCATTCAGCTAATAAACAACTTCAGCAAAGATTCAGGATACAAAAGTAATGCACAAAAATTACTGGCATTCCTATACACCAACAACAGCCAAGCCAAGGGCCAAATCAGGAAGGTAATCCCATTCACAACTGCCATAAAAAAAATGAAATACCTAGGAATATAGCTCACCAGAAACACGAAAGATCTCCACCATGAGAATTACAAAATACTGCTTAAAGAAATCACAGAAGACACAAATAAATAGAGAAACTTCCCATGATCATGGAAAAGCAGAATCAATATCATTAAAATGGCTATAATGTTCAAAGCAATTTACAGATTCAATGCTATCCCTGTCAAACTACCAATGACATTCTTCACAGAACTGAAAAAGTAAAAACTGTTCATATGGAACCTAAAAAGAGCCCGAATAGCCAAGGCAATCCTAAGCAAAAAGAGCAAAGCTGGGGACATCACATTACCCAACTGTAAACTATACTACAGCACTATGATAACCAAAATAGCATGGTACTGGTACAAAAACAGACTCATAGGTTGATGGAACTGAAGAACCCAGAAATAAGGCCACAATACCTACAACCATCTGAACTTCAACAAAACTGACAAAAACTAGCAATGGGGAAAGACTCCTGTATTAATCTGTTTTCACACTGCTATAAAGAACTTCCCTAGACTGAGTAATTTACGAACAAAAGAGGTTTAATTGACTTACACTTCCACTTGGCTGGGGAGGTATCAGGAGACTTACAATCATGGTGGAAGAAGAAAGCAGCACGTTTTACACAGCAGCAGGTGAGAAAGGAGTGCAAGAGCACAGGAAAAACTACCATTTATAAAACCATCAGAGCTTGAGAGAACTCACTCACTACCATGAGAACAGCACAGGGAACACTGCCCCCATAATCCAATCACTTCCCTTCCTTGACATGTGAGGATTACAGGTCCCTCCCTCAACATGTGGGGATTACAATTCATGATGAGATTTGGGTGGAGACACAGAGCGAAACCATATCAACTACCTGTTCAATAAATGGTGCTGAGATAACTGGTTTGCCATATGCTGAAGACTGGGGCTGGACATTTTCCTTACACCATATACAAAAATCAACTCAAGATGGATTAAAAACCAAATGTAAAACCCAAAACCATAAAAACTCTGGAAGAAAACCCAGGCAATGCCATCTGGGACATAGATATGGGCAAAGATTTCATGACAAAGTCACCAAAAGCAATTGCTACAAAAGCAAAAATTGACAAGTGGGATCTAATTATACTTAAGAGCTTCTGCACAGCAAAAGAAACTATCAACAGAGTAAATAGAGAATCTACCAAATGGGAGAAAATATTTGCAAACTATGCATCTGACAAAGGTCTAATATCCAGCATCTATATGGAACTTAAACAAATTTACAAAAGAAAAACAAACAACCCATTAAAAAGTTGGCAAAGGATATGAACAGACACTTTGCAAAAGAAAACATAGGTAGTCAATAAGCACATGAATAAAGCTCAATATCACTGAATATCAGAGAAATGCAAATCAAAAGTACACTGAGACACTGTCTCACACCAGTCAGAATAGCTATTATTAAAGTCATAAAGGAACAGATGCTGATGAAGTTGTGGAGGAAAGGGAGCACTTATACACTGTTGGTGGGAGTGTAAAGTAGTTCAACCATTGTGGAAAGCAGTGTGGAAATTCCTCAAAAAGCTAAAAGCAGAACTACCATTTGATTCAGCCAGTACTGGGTATATACCCAGAGGAATATAAAGCATTCCACCATAAAGACACAAGCATATGAATGTTCACTGCAGTACTATTCACAATAGCAAAGACATGGAATCATTACCATCAATGACCAATTGGACAAAGAAAATGTGGTACATGTGCAGCATAGAATAATATGCAGCAAAAAAAGAATGAGATCATGTATGTTGCGGGAATGTAAACAGAGCTGGAGGCTATTATCCTTAGTCAAATAGCACAACAACAGAAAACCAAATACCACGTGTTCTCACTTAAGTGGGAGCTAAATGATGAGAACTCATGAATACAAAGAAGGGAACAACACCAGACACTGGAGTCTGCTTGAGGGCAGGGAGGAGGGAGAAGAGCAGAAAAGATAACTATTGAACATTGGGTTTAATACCTGGGTTATGAAATAATCTGTACAACAAACCCCTGTGACACAAGTTTACCGATGTAACAAATCTTCACGTGTTCTACCGAATCTAAAATAAAAGTTTAAAAAATAATAATAAAATAAAATTTTTTTTAAATAATAAGTATTAGAATTTGGAATGCATACTCCAAGGTACACTTTTTCCGTCTGGGCATACATGTCTTTGGAAGAATTTTTTCAATTATAACAGCCACTAAAATCAAGTACTATTCAAATAATTTAAAATACAAGCTTCATATTTCAATATCACAAAATGCTACACCAAGTTTTTATATCAGAGTGAAGTATCTGATATCACATAATGATTCAAGGCTTAAAATAATATTTTCATTCAGAACCAAGATTCAGCAGCTCAAGGTTCCTGGTCTCCCACAATTCTCAAGATGAACTGCCCATTCTCTTCTTTCCACAATCCAGCTTCTAGACAGTGGCTGGTTACTCTTGCTGATCACCTAGCAAGTGATCTCCAACCCTTTATCTATATGTGTCACCAAAAATAGAGTTTGCATCTCCATTTGTTTATAAGTTACACACATGTGCTATTCTTCTGACAAATCATCTATATTATGTAACATATACAAAAGTCAAAATTTTAAGTCATGAGAGATTCTGCAATGTAAGTGTCATTACCCTTTAAAAATGTCATACTCATGAAAGACATAGAGATTTAGGAACTGTACCAAGATGAAGTAACAAATATATGGCCCTGGATTGGATTCGGAACCTCTGAGGAAAATTTTAGAGAAAATAAGCAATGTTTGAACGGGATCTGTGGATTAGATGGTAATGTTAGATAAACGTCAATTTCATAATTTTGATTCTGGCACTGTAAATACACACCAAATTTTAAGAGATTATGTCTGCAACTTATTTTCAAGTGGCACAGGGGGAAATAAACCTTCAGTAATGTGTGTGTGTGTGTGTGTGTGTACAGGAAGAGAGAAAGAGGATGCAAATATGGACAATGCTAACAATTGGGAAATCTGGCTGAAGGATATACATATCTCTTTGACCCTTTGTACTACTTTTGCTACTTTTCTGTAAATTTCAAATTGTTTCAAAACAAGAAAGGTAAAAAATTCAATATGGATCAAACAAAACAAAAACATCCTTTAAAAAGATGAGACAAGTGGCCAGGCACTGTGGTTCATGCCTGTAATCCCAGCACTTTGGGAGGCTGAGGGGGGTGGATCACGAGGTTAGGAGATCAAGACCATCCTAGCCAGCATGGTGAAATCCCATCTCTACTAAAAATACAAAAAATTAGCCGGGTACAGTGGCACGTGTCTGTAGTCCCAGCTACTCAGGAGGATGAGGCAGGAGAATTGCTTGAACCCAGGAGGCAGAGGTTGCAGTGAGCCAAGATCATGCCACTACACTCCAGCCTGGGCATCAGAGCGAGACTCCATCTCAAAAAGCAAACAAACAAACAAAAAGATGAGGCAAGCTTGGGCAACATATCAAGACACCATTTTTATGAAAAAAAATGACAAAAAGTAAAATTAGCCTGGTGTGGTGGCATGTGGCTATAGTCCCAGCTACTCACAAGGATAAGGCAGTAGGACAGTTTGAGCCCTGGAGTTCAATGCTGCAATGAACTATGATCACACTACTGCACTCCAGCTTGGGTGACACAGTGATTGTGTAATTCTCCTTCCTTATGAAACTGTGTCAGCAGAAAACCTTCAGTGATCTTTTTATTAATTAAAAAAGAAGTTTCCAAATTGTAAAACCAACTCCACTCTTAAAACATTAGATTTAATAATTTAAAAGTGACTTTTTATAGTTTAACATTTAACATTTTAGAATAAATCACAAATATTTAACAAATACATTTAATATCTATTAATGACTGTTCAAAAGATTTAAATTATTTAATTTATTAAAGCAATGTTTATATTTTCTCAAGAAATAAAACAAAAATGATTTCCTATTAGATGCTCCAAATCTTGATCATACCTAATTATTTTCCACATTCTTGGTGTCCTCTGTTTCCTGTCAAAATAGGAGTAACATCCTAGAAGTATTCAAGATATGAACTATTATGTAGGAGAATGTGATAACAGTTTGGTCTGCAAAAAGAATTGTTCTTTCTTAGACCTTCTCCTTTACCTTTTCTTCACCCTGATCCCAAAAGAATGGTAAAATTATGCAGTGGAGTTATTATTTAGCCACCAGTGTCATATAATAATTTCCTGCTGCCTCCTTCTTTCAGCTACCTCATTCTTTCACCATTTCCAACTGCCTCTTACTCACAAAAGGGAAAGCATTCCATCCAGAAAAACATGGGAGGTATGAAGGGAGTGTTCACCAACTTAAGAAAGGCACGTGAATGATGAGTACATGGCCACTTTAATTATACAAGCACACCAAAAAATACAAGCAGATAAACATTATGCTTTTATTTGAGCATTTATATTTCACCAGAATGATATAAATTGCAGTGAGGACTTGTGTATTCCTGAAATAAAGTCCTTGATATTGCAGTGTGTCTCTCAACAGCAACATTCCCCAAACGCAGACAGCCATTTAATGTAGGTACCTACAAATGGCCAAATTCCTTCCAAAGTCTGTCCCAAATCTACTATATACAATATATTGCTGAGTACTGTGTTCTACATGGAGAATTAGCTTAAAAAGGAAGCTATCTATACAAAGTCACTGTTCAGCAGTTTGCCCATGCACAGGTAATGAATGATGAGCATCATCAATGAATACTCATACATGGATAAGGAAGATAAAAGTATCTTTGAAAATGTACCACAAACAAGGGCAAACTAAGAATCTTGAAAACACACACACAGCCACTTTTGCTTCAAATAGAATAATCTTACACAGTAGTCCCTCATTTATCCATGGTTTCAGTTATCAGTGGCCAAAAAGCAGGGTGAGTATAGTTCAGTAAGATATTTTGAGAAAGACAGTGAGAGAGAGATCACATTCACCTAACTTTTAGTACAGTATAGTGTTATAATTGTTCTATTTTATTATTAGTTACCAGTATTAATCTCTTACTATAGCTAAACTATAAATTAAAAGTGTGCATAGGAAAAAACATAGTACATATAGCATTCAGTATTATCTGAGTTTTCTGGCATCCACTAGGCCACTTGGAAGATATCCCTTGAAAATAAGGGAAGACACTATAATTACAAACAAGCAGCATGATTTAGCTGAGTTGTTAAAATTGCTATACTATTGATATTATTTGCTTAATAGTTTTTCTGTTTGAAAATTGTAACGAAAAAAGTCAAAGATTTTTTGTCAATGATTATATTTCCCATGATATAAGAACTTGATGACACAGAAAGGCAAAGAAGTGGGTTACAAGGTTTTTAAAAAGTCAGAACGTTGTGACCTTACACATATAGGTCATACGGAATCATATGGGAAATTAAAAGATAATCAGCTATATGATACAGCAGAACATAGAAAATTTAAAATATTTATTCCAATAACAAAAAGGGGGAGAAAAAGAACAACAGCTACGGTCTGTTCCTTACACTTGCCAATGACCTCCAACCAAAGACTACCAAGAACACACCTGCAGTTGAACAAATCTGGGAACCTTGACTTGTTGTGGCAATGGAGAACCATTTGGGGAACCATGGGGCATCTCAGTAAGAGGTATTAGAAAGAGCTTATTATTAGGATTAGGGTTTGATTAGGTGAGTTGGGGAAGAGTTCCAGGAAGCAGGGCTGTGCTCTGGATTGGATAGTATCAGGAAATGGAGTAATTCTATGGTTGGGTCTCTTAATTCTTATCTATTACAGATGATGAGATGATTGGGGTGAAGCCAAAGCTGCCATTGGTTTTTTTAAGGTGGCAGTCAGTTATATCAGCCAGGATATGGGGATGTTTGGTCATTTTTGTGGTTTGGATAATGCTCATGTTTTTGTCTGCGTTCAACCCTGACTACAGAGTGGTCTTGTTTTTGTTTTGGTCCACCACAGTCACACAGTGTTGGTGTTTATGTTCAGCAAAATTCCACGGCCCATCTATGTGTACCAGGACAGATTCCAGCTGTCAGGGTTTGCTTTTCTCTTTCTCACACTTGTAAAATGTGAAAATATTTCAGCAAAACTTCTGGAAATTCTCAATGCTCAAGATTGGGATGACTTTTAAACAGAATATATCCCAGCATTCCTAAGGCATTATGATGCTCCAGGCAAATTTACTGAGCAATAATGTAATTTGAAGTAGGAAATAGTTCAAAGGGTCATTGCGTTCATCTCCTTGCCTCCAGGGGTGATTTCTACTTCTTAAAAGTACCTCATCTTAAAATTACACAGTTTTTACTGGCAAGTCAGTCACCATAATAGGGAATCCCAAATTCTGCCTCATTAAATTATAAGGTAATTTCTTCTTCCTTTCTCTGTGGAGATAGATGACAACCAGCAAATAACCTCTTCATGGTGACACTGTAAAACATATAAAACCTTTGCTTTCTCTTCTCTGGAAAAAGTTGCCTCTTTTCACAAGGGAGCTATTTTGTCTCTCAAATTGGTCTGTGTATCTCCACCTGCTGCCACCACTTTAGTGTAAGCCCCTATCATTTATTAGCTGGGTCACTAACGTAGCTTCCTAAGTGGTCTCTCCTATCCCTTCTGGAACTGCTGCCCACCCTCTTCCACACTGTTGCCAGAGTAATCTCTCAGGTCATTTCACTGATGTACATAAGTTTCCCCCATTTCCCAAAAGGCAAATCCAAACTCCAGAAGGTCCTGCCTTCCTGATCTTCCACCAGTCACATTCTCCAACACTGATCCCTCTCTGCACTCTAGCCACACCAAACATCTTTTAATTCTGGGAAACCCATGCTCTTTTAACCTCAGGGCCTCAGCATGTTGTCCTTCTTCCTGGAATGTGGTTTCCCTTCTACTTTATCCAACTGATTTCTCCCCATCTTCCGATCTCAGTTTAAACATCCTGAAAACCGCCCCTAGATTTGCACAGGTTCCCCTTATTAGATGCATTCTTAGCATCCTGTACTTCATCTACCATGCATTACAGTTATAATTAACTAATTGACATGTGAGTTGCTTGTCTCCAAAAGGCAGAGATAACCCCTATCCCAATCAAGGCCAGCTTATGGGAGTGATTTCATTGGGTAGGCACTCAATAAACATCTGCTAAACAAATGACCAAATGCACTTATGGCCTGGGCCCTCTTCAATTTCTACACATTATCCTTAAAACTAGAAATATTTAAAAGTGGCCTAACATTCTGAATACAGCAGTGGAATTTTATCCAGACTCCCATAGGTCACATTTACAATAGAAATAACACCACATCATGGTACTGGGTGATTTGACATATTGATTTACATCACCAGTTCATTTCACCAATCACTCAAGATAATATGGTAACTTATATTATTATTGACCATAATTCAGGTTATTGTGCCCAAGCCCTGACTTACGGTAAAGTCCCTTTGTTAGGATCCTCTACTCCTTATTAACTATATTAACAAAGTATTATAATCAATATTCTTCATTATTATATAAAGTTCTTTTCATATGTAAATAATTAAATTAATTAATAAGTATTGGAAATTATTATCAGCATCTTACAGATGAGAAACTGAGGCTACATAGCTAGATGAAGCTAGGATTCAAATTCAGACTTTCTGACACCAAGTCTGTTGCATTAAAATAAGCCTCTAGAAACCAGGGGTCTTCCTAGTTGGTGATGGAAGATCCTGATACCCACCTAAGTTTGGCATCAGACTAATTCTTCCTGAGGCTGGACATCTCCTTCCTGTAACCCAGCAGAAAAGTGATGGCCTGCTGTGTTACATTGTCTTTGAAGAAGACAAGTAATGGGCAGCAAATAATAGAGAAATATTGATGGGAAGGACGCTACAGAAAGGTTTAGAAAAAAAATTCAACTTCAGTCAGGTAAGAAGCTAGATTGCAAAGGTCCTTGAATACCCTAAGTACATGTTTCCTAAACTTAAACTATTTGTGTAAACCCATCACACTGATAAACTACCTTTAATATATTTTTTAAATTGATTCACTTTTTCTGCAGAAATAAATTTATTTCAAAAGGAAATTTATATCAACACTCATATCACTATAAATACTGGTTGTATTTTTCAAATACCCAATAGACTCAAAATTTAAAAATACGCTTTCGACTAGGCGTGGTGGCTCACGCCTGTAATCCCAGCATTTTGGGAGGCCGAGGCGGCTGGATCACAAGTCAGGAGTTTTAGACCAGCCTGACCAGCATGGTGAAATCCGGTTTCTACTAAAAATAATAAAAATTAGCCAGGTGTGGTGGTGTATGCCTGTAATCACAGCTACTCAGGAGGCTGAGGGAGGAGAATTGCTTGAACCCGGGAGGGGGAAGTTGCAGTGAGCCAAGATTATGCCACTGCACTCCAGCCTGGGCACCAGAGTAAGACTCTGTATCAAAAAAAAAAAAAAAAAAAAAGCTTTCCAGCACCACCTATCATCACCTCACATACCAACAGTGGTATGCTGGACACACTTTGGTAAACACGAACCCAAATACTCATAATTAGTAAATGCATGACTCTCCTAAGTAACAAGGTCGTGCCTTCTCCTTTATTCTTCTCCCTGGCACAACCTCCCCCATCCAACCTTCTTAAAAGAGCTTTATGTACTCACTTTCTCCAATTCCTTTCCTCCTGTCTTCTCTTGAACCCACTTCAATCTGGTGTTTACCCCTACCACTCCACCGCCTGGCTTCTAACACACTGCTTTTCATCAGTTTTTCCTGCCTTACTGGACACACTTCAACTTTCTTCACTGGTTTCTCCTTTCTCCTCAATCTCTTAATGTTGGTGAGCCCACCAACTTAATGCTGGTGACCTGAAGCTTCTTCCTTTCTCTGTCCATACTCATTCCCTTGCTTATCTGCTTCATTCATATGACCTTAATTTGTTAAATACAGTTAATTAGCCATTCACAAAGACGTCCTCACATTTGTACATGGTAAGCCTTTAGACATTTGAATGATTTGATGAAATATCAAAGCATCAATAAATTTAAACTTATTTAAAGTTACGGCATCATGATTAAGGACACAGGCCCTGGAATCAGACTTACACCAAACCTTGTACCTGGCTTCATGTTTACTAGATTCACCACATTACACCTCAATTTCTTTAACTGATAAAATAGGTTTAATAACATTGCCAACTTTATAAGCTTTATCACGAGGGTAAAATGAGTTAATTCATATAAAGCACTTTGCTGGCACAAAGTATGCCCTCATTCAGTGTTAGCCATTATAATTCAACTAAATGTTCCTTTGTCTCGCTATGCTAAGAGAAATGGGAGCCACTAAAAAAAAAAAAAAAAAACTGTCTGTAAGACATGAATGCCACCATACAATAAATGCCTTATGAAAGCAATACATATGCATATTTCTGAAAATCACAAATGAAACATAAAAACAGCATAAAGTGCTATCTATTCTTTGAAGTCTTCTGCCCACTTTATGCATGTACAAACTCTCCAAAGCCTGTTCCTACTGAGCTGAAAAAAGTACTAAACTAATAAAAGCAGATATCCAAAAAATACAGTTACGAAACATTTTGATGCTTCCCTGTATTTCAGTTCTGACAATTTTGGTCGCCAAATCACTAATTTTTGTATTGCTATTCAAGTTAATCCATACCACAATCCATGATAACTACTGTATGAAACCTTCTCAAAAGATTTTTTTAAATATTAATTCCAGAGAGGAGACACATTAATATATTTTTGACTGACAAATAAACAGAGAAGAGTTACTTTTAATTTTTTTCTTTAAAAACTAAGGAGATCATGAGAGAACATAAACCAGAAAGAAAAAATAAAAATACAAAATTATAATAATAATAAAAACTAAGGACAGGCCTGAGTATGGTGGTTCATGTCTATAATCCCAGCACTTTGGGAGGCTAAGGCAGGAGAGTAGTTTGAGTCCAAAAATTTGAGACAAGCCCAGGCAACATAACAAGACCGTCTCTACAGTATTTTTATTATTATTATTATTATTATCTGGACATAGCAATGCATGCCTATGGTCCCAGCTACTCAAGAGGCTGAGGTGGTAGGATCACTTGAGCCCGAGAAGTTAAGGCTGTACATGCCATGATTGCGCCAATACACTCCAGCCTGGGCAGCAGAGTGAGAAACCCTGTCAGAAGAAAACAACAACTAAGGAAAAATCAAAAAGAAAGAGAAGGTATCAAGTCTGTGCAGGACTTCAGCTCCGTAAGTAAAAATCAAAGTCAGTAAAATCTGCATAGAGTAATAAATGTTAGGAACAAGGCAGTTAAAGATTAAAAACAAGCAGTTTTACTGGGATTTTAGGAACTGGCAGGGGAGAATGTGAGTGTTGATTTTATATATATATATACCTTTTTTTGTGTGTGAGACAGAGTCTCACCCTGTCACCCAGGCTGGAGTGCAATGGTGTGATCTCAGCTCACTACAACCTCTGCCTCCCGGGTTCAAGCGATACTCCTGCTTCAGTCTCCTGAATAGCTCGGATTACAGGCACATGTCAACATGCCCAGATAACTTTTTGTTCTTTAGTAGAGACAGGGTTTTCACTATGTTGGTCAGGCTGGTCTCAAACCCCTGACCTAACAATCCACCTGCCTCGGCCTCCCAAAGTGCTGGGATTATAAGCCTGAGCCACCGCACCTGGCCTCATTATATTTGAAATACATCATAAAGCTAAAATTAACAAAAGTAGAAATAACACGCATTCACATTTTGAAAAACCCTGAAAGTAATGCAGCCACAGATATTATATTACATGAGAGCAAGATTATATGAGATATTATATGAGAGCAAGATTTTTAAGAAGTTAAAATGATTTGAATTATGCCATAACCATTCTAATATCTATTAAATTAAACAAGGAATTTTGACTACTTTTGGGTCCCCTTTCATAGGTTCTTCTCAGTTTATCTGCTAGATGACATGTTCCTACACAACCTTGCTGATATAATTAAACCACGGATTATCTCTGAATAAGGCTGGGTACTACTGTGATATAATAAAAGGGAGAAATAGCAGAATATAGTCTAGTTGTTAATAGCATGGACTTTGGAGCCAGGCTTCCTGGGTTCAAACTCCAATTCACAACACTTAGTACTCTTTGAAATATACACTTTTTTGTTCAAAAGGGAATATGTGCACTCTTCCTGGCAACAGTTGTAGTTTCCACAATATTTTAAAAGAGCTGTTGATTCCAACAGGAATTCAGTTTCCTTAAATCAGAGGCAGTAGTACATTTTGATACACGAAAGTTACTCATGCTAGGACTCTGGTGGTATTTTCCCTCATCACCCCTAAATTCAGCCATTTCTATTATTGAAGGATTTAATAATAAAGACCTGATTTGAAGTCTGACTCATTTTTAAAAAGGGAACGGGCAAGACACGCTATAGCTGGTCAGGGCCAGCTATATAATCTGTGTAGGCCCCTGTGAAATGAAAATATGACGCTCCTTGTCCAAAATGCAAGACAAATACCTTCAGCTTACCGGTAAGTAGAGAAGGACTGAAAATAAACGGAACTGTGGAATGTCTTATCTTTCCTTTTCCTCTCATGCCATCACTTTTAGTGTAAGTGGTTAGAAAATACAATAAGGTGGTTGGGCATGGTGGCTCAGCCTGTAATCCCAGTTTGGGAGGCCAAGGTGGGCGGATCACTTGAGTTCAGGAGTTTGAGACCAGCCTGGGCAACATGGGGAAACCCTGCCTCTACAAAAAATACAAAAATTAGTGGGACGTGGTGGTGGATGCCTGTAATCCCAGCTACCCGGGAGGCTGAGGCAGGAGAACTCCTTGAACCCGGGAGGCGGAGGTTGCAGTGAGCTGAGATCACCTCACTGCACTCCAGCCTGGGAGACAGAGGAAGACTCCGTCTCAAAGAACATAATAATAATAATTTCAAGATGGCACGTGTGAGCCTTTCTGAGCACTTTGCACTTAGGTCCCTAACTACAGAATAAGTGTTTCATGGAAGCCATTTCGTGAGCATCCTGAAGACTGAAACTGTATGACATGGGGCAGCAGGAAACGGTCTGACAGACACAAACATTGCATGAATTACATCTGCTCACAAGACTGCTCCATTGTGTCATCAGACATCACTTACAAAACCTAAGTTCAAATATCAACCACTAAGCATTTCAAGATGGCAACAGCAGAGCATTAAACCAAATCCACAACCCTTCTAAGCACTGGTTGCCTGCTCACGAAGCTGGCTCTACTCTCTGCTCTCACTTTTCACTTCATACTCTCTGACCTCAAACAACAAAAAAAAACCCTCTGCCCATTCTCACTAGGGTGAGCATGTGCTAGTTACCTTTAAAAAACAACAGGCCGGGCTTGCACCCGTAATCCCAGCACTTTGGAAGCCCGAGGCGGGTGGATCACGAGGTCAGGAGTTCAAGACCAGCCTGGCCAAGATGGTGAAACCCCATCTCTACCAAAAATATAAAAATTAGCCCGGCATGGTGGCAGGCGCCAATAATCCCAGCTACTCGGGAGGCTGAGGTAAGAAAGCGTAAAGCAGGTACTAAGGGGCTTTAGGGGAAGATAAGTCTTCCTCTACAGTGAGAACTTCGGTATACACAGGAGTAAGTGAGGCCACGGGAAAGAATGTTCTTGACAGAACTGCATTAGCAAAATGGTAGGAATTTTAAGGAAATTAAAGAAAATGTACAAGTGGTACAACCAGAAATCACGGGGCTCTATGAGGATAAAATATCTTAAAAGAGTTTGGACTGCACCTTAAATGCAATAAGGAGCCACTGGAAAGTTTCCTATTTGATACTTGCTTTGTAAAAATATTACTCTATGAAGAATACAGGGAGGCGAGTCTGCAGTCACAGTGGCTACTAGTGGAATTTAGGGAATGAGATTACGTTGGACGCTGAATTAGTGGGGAAAAGTGGGCGTGAAAAAAACTTAAATTGAGAGGACCGTGTGACTGACTGGGCGGGGAAAGGTTAAGAGAGAATAAAGATCATTAAGGATGATTTCTCAGGCTTCTGGTCGGTTACCTGGATGGATGTTGGTGCTATTTCCCGAGAAGAGTTAAAGAGCCAGAGGTAGCCGGCAAAGAGAAAGAACATGAAGGTGAAATTTCAGATATCTGCAGTTTCCCTAATAATACCTCTTTAATCCAGAATTTGCTCCTTGCTTTGGTTTTAACCTCCCTAGAAGCTGCCTCCGTGTTGCAAAGCTGGCTGACTGCTTAAACAGGCAACCAAAGAGATTCTTCTCACAAGAGGGAGCCTTTGAGCACAACACGAGACACTGGAAGCTGTCAGGCTGAAGAAAACAGGAAGCTTAGGACTACCTAACACACCCCGCCTTAAAGGTCTCGGAGCGACTCCACCCGTAAAAGCCCCGCGACTCCGAGTGAAAAGTCCCGGCGGGTTGCGGGCTCCGCCCCTGGGAGGAGCTGGGGCTGGGTGGATGCCCGGATGTGGACGAGAGCAAGTGTGTGTCACGTGACGTCGTCCGACGAGACGGGGCTCTGCCTGCGCAGGTGGTGTTGGGTGCGACAACCAACCAATGGATGAGCGAGGCGGAGAATTTCGAATGTGGCGGCGGAAGTTGCCGGCGACGGGAGACGGTGCTACGGCCCTGTAGGGCCCAGCGCGCGGGGCTCGTGCGTGGCGGGAGATCCTTGAAGAGCCTTGAAATGTGAGGAGGAGGAAGATAGGTGTTGCAGAAGTAGTGACCAAGGTATCGTTCTGGACACGCCTGCAGCGGGAGGCTCGCCTGGCCCATATCCGCTAGCCCCACCTCCCCTCGGCTTTTCTGGAGTCCCTGAAAGAGGAGGACGTCGTTTTTAAGGTGTGAAGCAAGGGCGTAGTGATGATCCCTGTTTGACTTCCCTTCTGTTCTCAGTATCGTTCTAAATTCGGTGGCCGAAAGCGTGGGCTGTGGAGTCCCACTGGCCGCGCGCTTTTTGCCGTTCGGCCACTCGATCCGCGCTTTCAGATGTTCCGGCTTCTTACGTTAAATAAATGGAGACCCTAATTTCCTGCTTTTCAGAATTGTGTAGATAAGTGATGTGCAAAGCTTTTTACAGTAGTTAAAAGCCTGGCTCAACATAAGGACACAAGAAAATTGACAGCAGTTCTTTGTGCAGCGTGATAAGGTTGACGTCCTTCCTAGTCCAGGCCATTATCTTCCTCAGTTGCCCTGGAGAGGCCGGCGCTGACTAGTGTCCTACCTGGATGTCTTCGCAGCAGGACTAATTTGAGATCAAATATGCTAGGGTTTTTTGAATCCAAAACGCTTACGGGAGTACTGTACACACTGAGACCGTCATCCCGCACTGTAGCCTATCTTTGCTTTCATTCTGTCTGCCCCACCCCCTGCTATCACCTTCGCCTTAGACAGGATATAAAACTTTTAATATGACAAGTTTCTTTTGTGATTTTAACTTGATTAAAATAGCTAAAACTTTTTAGGTAAGGCTTTGCCTTTAAAATAAACTAAATCAGTGACTTAATCTTTATGACTCTCAAACATCTCCAATTCTAACTTAATTGTGTGAACCTTCTTACCATTAGTGCTTTTAAAAATAGATACCCTAGCTCTGCTAAGAACCTCCCAGTATATATTGTATATACCTTGGTAGAAAGAAAGTTCTTAAGTGGTATCTACAGTATCTATATTTAAGATTCCAGACATTGCATAAAGGAAAATAAGACCTGGAGAAAATAAGAGAGTGTAAGGTTTAGGAAGATATCCTTTATGGTGAAATTGTATGCATAGATTATTATTGGAAACGTTTTTTTTTTTTTTTTTTTTTTTTT
>NW_022436944.1:40589110-40600656 GCF_009761245.1 Sapajus apella | reverse complement strand
GATCTGTAAAGTGCAATCTATAGTAAAAGATGTTTGTGAAAAGTAGTTTGACATGTTTAGTAGCATGCTAAAGCCTACCTGACGTGCAACATTGAAAGATTAAGTATACACGTATGTATTTAATAGTATATTCCCCTGTCAGTTTTGCTACGTTTGACTGTATGTAGAACAATATTTAATGTCGTCTTTGCTATGTTCATAATTTATTGGGAGTAAAGAGCCCTAACCTTCAGCCATACTTTGAGAATGCTAGATTGTTCCTCTGTCCAAGTTCCTGCTCTTTCCAGCTCTGCAATTGTTACAATAGCCTATTAAAATCGTATGCAGTGCTACATAGTTTAAACCTCTGAGGATCACCTTGACTTTCTTGGGAGTGTGTGAATATCATAAGTGATAATTGGATTAAAAGAGTATGGGAGAATAATTGAATGGCCTGATCATTAGAGACGAGCTGGAAAACAAAACCCAAATATATGATTGCCTCTGAACTAATGCTGTAAGCCTAAGCACTAAAAGTTGGTCCTAAACATTTTCTATAAAAAGCATAAATAATAATGGCATAAATAGAATAATAAGCATTTTCAGTAGTGTCTTGCATATACCCCACAGTGAGTATTTGTTAAAAGAATGAATAAGTGACATATTGTGGAATCTTTGGGTTGGAAATCTATATTCAATAAAGCTTTACTATAAAGTGCCTGAGATGACATCAAAAATATTAATGAGATTTTAAAGGTGCAAAATTTATTATCAAGTTAGCTAACTACTTTGAGCTAATTCTACAGTTTATTTAATGCATTCATTATGAACAGTCTGTTTCTTAAGTTTTATATTTGATAATATTCTCTCTGATAAAAATTATTTTTTATTGTCTAGGCAGAAGATGGCCAAGGAAAGGTGCCTGAAAAAGTCCTTTCAAGAGAGTCTTGAAGACATAAAGAAGAGAATGAAAGAGAAAAGGAATAAAAACTTGGCAGAGATTGGCAAACGCAGGTCTTTTATAGTTGCACCATGCCAAGCAATCAGTAAGAGATTTTTATGTTGCTCTTTTATATCACTTTTAAAGTTTAGATTTAATAACTGATAAATTTTTTATCCACTTTTAGCCAACACTTCTACACTGCTGAAAAATTACCAAGACAACAACAAAATGTTAGTTTTAGCTTTGGAAAATGAAAAAGCCAAAGTGAGAGAAGCCCAAGATACCATCCTACAGCTGAGAAAAGAATGTTACTATCTCACATGTCACCTACATGCATTGAAAGGAAAACTTAGATCACAACAAACAAAAGAACCTGCTCAGGTATTTTCTTTACTAAGGCCAAATTTCTTAGTTTGGTTAAGCCATGAATTAATAGTTTAGATCAATTATGTTATTTAAATGAATTACTCATAGCTCAATTATGCATGAATTGTTTAAAATGTCCTTCTTTAGTGCTCTAGCACTGCTATTGCATTTGCCCAGTTAAGAAAGCTTCAAGCATATAGGTGTTTGAGGCCTGTTCCTGCCTAATATGGTTCTTAAAGCAGGTAGCAAGACAGGGTGCAGAAGTAGTTTAGCCTTTTGCATTGCTGGTCCATTTGAATGTTCAACTAAGTGAGTCAAAGTTTCTTATTTTTTTGCTATATCCAGTGGGGTTTTATAAGAACTACCTTTGTTTGGGTCATAGGGAGTATTTTTAAGTGCTTTTTGGAGAATCGTTTTTACCTACTTTTTGGCTAAATAGAGAAGACTATAATTCCCAGACATGTAATGTCATAAACATTTCGCTCATCAAATTTTTAATCTGATTCCCTTTGTGTCTACGATTATAAAGAAGGTGTTCAATTATGGTCCTGCTAGCCAAAATATAACAGATATGGAGAAAGTTTGCTTTAGGAGATTCTTTGTGTCTCACTGTACTATTGTGTATCATTGTGTACACAGTAATGTGTATTATTACTTATGAAAAAAGTAATGATGAGAGCTAGTTTATTTTTCCCTTTTCCCAGAAGCCACTGCCAGGGAAATGTGGCAGAGAAAGAAAAAAAGCAGTGGCAAGTGTCAGATATTAACAGAACATTTAATTTCTTCCCAGTGGCCATTGGTTTGCTGTGCCAGTGAAAACAGTTGAGTTGGCACTTAGGCCTGAAGGTCAGATAAGAAAGCAAGAATATAATGATTAGGGTAGGGATATAGGGGCACAGTGGGAGGAAGTGAGGGGTGGGAGGAGGAGGGGGCATGGGAGGAGGCAGGCAGGTACTTGAGAATGGAATTCAAGTCAGTTCTTGCCTCCCTATTGATTCCCTTTTTTGTTCTCCATGTGATTTAAACACGTGTAATATATACATACACAGGCAATAAGTACATATATGGTATATTTGAAAACTGCCTCTATAAAAATTAGGTATGTTTTCTTTACCTTCATGGGAGGGTTAGATTTTATTTTTTCTTTTTGAGACAGAGTCTTGCTCTGTCACCCAAGCTGGAGTACAGTGGCGCAATCTCAGTTTACTGCAGCCTCCGCTGCCTGGGTTCAAGCGATTCTCTCCCTCAGCCGCCCAAGTAGCTGGGATTATAGGTGTGCGCCACCACACCTGGCTAACTTTTATTTTTTTAGTAGAGATGGGGTTTTGCCATGTTGGTCAGGTGTCTCAAACTCCTGGCCTCAAGTGATCCACCCAACTCAGCCTCCCAAAATGCTGGGATTACAGGTGTAAGCCACCATGCCTGGCTTAGAGTTCTTTTTTTTTTTTTTTTCCTTCCAGAATATAGTGTTTTCTAATTTTTTCTTTTCCTTGTTCAGTCAACTAGTAGGGGGAAACAATTCCTCCAAAGGCATTTGGTTACTTAACCTCCAAATTCAGTGGTTACTTCTCTTTCTTCTTGATCTTCCAGTAATAATATACAAAACAGGGACCATTTTTTACTTGAAATACTTTGATCTCTTAGATTTCATGATATTATGCTTCCCTGGTTTTCTTTCTACTTTTCCGACTGTCCCATGTCAGTCTTTTCTGACTTCTTCCTCAGTCTACCTTTACATGTCAGTTGTTGGCCAGGCACATTGGCTCATGCCTATAATCTGAGCACTTTAGGCGACTGAGGTGGGAGGATCGCTTGAGCCCAGGAGTTCAAGACCAGCCTGGGCAATACAGCAAGACCCCCATCATTACAAAATAAAAAATAAAAATTAGCCAGTTGTGGTGGCATGAACTTGTAGTCCCAGCTACTTGGGAGGCTGAGGTAGGAGGATTGCTGGGGCCCAGGAGTTCAAGGCCTCAGTGAGCTATGATAGCACCACTGCACTTCAGCTTGGGTGACAAAGCAAGACTGTATTTCAAAAAATGAATGAATGCCAATTGTTGCAGACTCATCTTATTCCCTCTCATAGCTTTATGTACTGTCTGTCTGCTAATGCCGTTCTAGTTCATAGTTCAAAATCTAAAAACAAACACGTATACACACACAGCCAGTATTTGATATCTCCACTTAAACATTTACGAGGTATCTCAAACATACCTTATATAAAGCGCCTCCCCCAAAGATACTGTATACTTCCTACCTTCCTTTATAAGTCTTACTCATCTCAGTGAAGTAGCCTACCCATTTGTTTAGGCCAAAACCGTAAGAAGCTTCCCTCTCCCTCATTGTTCCCACCTCCATCCCTTTTCAGTCCTTGAGCTTGACCTGTCATCTCAAGGCCTTCTACTGGGCTTCACCTCCATCGTCATGACTCTAATCTCAGCTGATATCATGTCTTGCCAGATTTGCTATGGTGACCTCTCAACCCTTTCTACCCCCGACCTCTTTCAATCCATGCTTCAAAGTGTACAGGCTGATCTTTTAAAATCTTAAATCATTTTACTTCCTTTCTTAATATTAAGTACCTTCCCATCACACTTAGACTAAAGTCTAAACTCATGGCTCTCAAGGCCCTACATGTACCTCTCCTACTGTTCTCAGTGACTGTGTTCCAACCACAACAGCCTTTCTTGCCTAAATACAGCAAGATTTTTCTTATGTATATTTGCTGTTTCCACTGCCTTCTTTTCCTCCTGCTCTTTCAGTGGCTGGCTCCTTTGCAGACTTCTGATTTATTTCAGATTCATTCTATTTAAAAGAGCAATCCAACCGGAGTTATTCTCTGTCACCTCACCCTGAGTATTTCCTTCATGGCACTTATTGCAATCTGAAATTTTGTACATATATCTTCTCTTATTAAAATTTTATTTCCTTGCACTAGATTGTAAATGTTAAGATTGTGTAAGTGTTAATCTAGTGTTAACTAGATTGTAGTTACAATCTAGGGCAAGGAAATAAAATTAAGAGTTAAGAGGATAAGACTTATTTCGTTTTTGAGCTATTATTGTCTCCGTTCCTAGCACCATGCGTGGCACCATGATAGACTGTCAGTAAGTGCATATTGTTGAATAAATTAATGCTTTCTTATGCATACTTCAGTTATAACAGTGTTTTGTTTTAATACGTTAACAGAACCAGGAAATATACTCTTCTGGAATGGACCCCAATAGTGATGACAGCTCCAGAAATTTATTTGTGAAAGATTTACCGTTAGTATCAAATTCTTTATTATGATTACTAATACTAAGAAAGATTTAATTCTGCGATTCATTTATAAAAGGAAATGTCCATCATGTTAACTCGTATATTTGCAGTCTGATGCTTTCTTTGTTAAGAATATATTTAAGAGAATTTGATGTATTGAAATTCTGTCACATATAGCCAAGCTAAAACTTTTTCTGATCTTTCACTCCTTTCTTGATGCCTAAAAGAATCCTTACCAGAATTTTTAATTCTTCTTCATACTTTCCTTCAGTCATGTTTTTCTATGTACCATGTTCTTACTCTAAGAAGGATTCGTTATTGAAATGAGGTATTTTGCCAGCTCTATGAATAGTCTGGTTCAGAAAATAAATAAATAAAACATATTTAGCACAGCTGTCACACTGTCTTGCTGATCCAGTTCATTTTTCTAGACCCTATATACCCTCTTTCCTTCTCTTGGATCAAAGTACTTTATTTATTTATGAATTATTAAGATTTAATTATAAACAGTAAAATGAACAGATCTCAGTTACACAGTTTGATGAGTTTGACTAATGTTTGTATCTGTGGAACTAAAATTTCAATTAAGACATAGTGTTTTTACTATTAACATTGTGGGCCAGATAATTTGTTGTTGTAGAGGGCTATCTGTGCATGGTGGGACGTTTAGCAGCATCCATTGCCTCCACCCAATGAATCCCAGTAACATCCCTCAGGAGAATCAAAAATGACTTCAGATATTGCCACATGTTCCCTGGAGAGCATAATTGCCCTTGGATGAGAACTACTGCCATAGACAGTTCTTTCATGTCTCTTTCAAGTCCATACCCTTCTCCAGAAGTAACGCTAAGATGATTTCTGTCTGTATAGATTACTTTTAATCAGTAGTTTTTAAACTGTTGGACTTTAAGATCTGACAAAAATCTTTATGTTGTGGGCATAAGGTAAAATAAGGTAATTGCGTTTGTAGAAGATTTCTAAGTAGTTATTAGTTACCACAGCCATTACCTAAATCTGTTTAATGTCTAGAATGGAAAATTCTCTATAGAGAATAAAGAATATAATTACAATTAGAATGAAACTGCCAGAAATAGTGTTAGAGTATAAAGAACACTTCATGTTTCATGAACCAAAGAACAACATTTTTAAAGAAAATGAACAATGTTAGCTTCAGAAGAGTTCAATAGTTAAGCACCACAAAAGCATGTATTACCAACAGTTAACAGCTCTGCTAATGATAAAGCAGGCTTCTGAAGAGTAATCAAACTACATTTTTTAAAAAGTAAATTAATTCTCATTGGCTGTTTCCTTAATTAAATGAAATTGAGTTATATAATGTTTTCAGGTGGAACTATCCAACTCGATTGGTTAGTTCTTCAAGGAGTTGAATGTCATTAGTAACAAATCAACCTCCCTGTAATCAGCATAAGTGTTCTTTGGTTTCCTTTGATACATAATAGATGTACTGATTAAAATGATACTAAAGGAAAGAAAAGTACTAATTTAGGAAAATATTGAATTTGTTTTTATTACGCAATTGTTCAATTTCTTTTTTTCATTGGTATTTTCCAAGGCAAATTCCTCTTGAAGAAACTGAACTTCCAGTACAAGCAGAATCATTTCAAATAGAAGGTAATTCAAGTGAAAATCTGAAAATATTGCTAAGGGCAAGATAAGGTCTTTGAGAACAAATAATATAAATTTTTCTAATTTTTTAAAAACTTTTTAAATGTATACATCTGGTATTATGCTCAAAGCAAATCTGTTTATTTTACACAGAATAATAGAGTTTTAAAAATGTATCTATTGTGTCAAATCTGTAATCTGAAACTTTGGCTATAACTATGGCAGCAATTTACTGATTGCTACTACGTGTCAAGCTCTATGTTAGGCATTTTACATGCATAATCTCATTTAACCCACACTTAACTTGGGAATATAAGTACAGCTAGTCCCATTTTATAGGAACTCAAGAAGAAAAAGTACCTCACATGAAGAAGTCTACATGTTAAGAGCTAGGATTTAAAATCAAATATGAACTCCAGAGCCATCCCCTTCTTACCTCTTTTAAATTGATACGTCTGCCTTCTCAAATGTCAGTCTCCTCCACTTGAGCTAAGCTTCAAAGAGGGCATAACATTTGAATAAGCAAAACCAGACAAATACCCTCACCTTTCCTTAAAATACAGATTATTTTTCTTACCTGAGAAGCTTTCTAGTTACCCAAATTTTATTTATTTTTCAAAGAAAAGTTTTGTTCCCTCGCCAGTCTATGGACCTGACCAGGAGGTCCCACTTTTGTCCCACTTTGGAATATGAGGTTCTGCTTCTCTGAATCTGTACTCAATGATACAGACTATTCATTTTCTTTAAAACAAAAGCACATAAAAGCACTTTATAATATTTTTAAAGATTATAAAGATTGAGCGTCCCTTATCAAAAATGCTTGGGACCCGAAGTGTTTTTGGTTTATTTTAAATTTTGGAATATTTGCATTATATCAGTTCATCATCCCTAATTTGAAAATCTGAAATCCAAAACCCTGCAGTTAGCATTTCCTTGGAGCATCATGACTGCACTGAAAAAGTTTTGGATTTCAGATTAGGGATACTGAACCTGTACAAGATTATTTTACATGTCACATATAAGCTATCAGCTGATCATTGACAAGTAAATAGATGGTAATACTTAAGTTCCCCAGATTTTTATTTACAAATTTTATAACGTAGAAAAACTACAGAATGACTTTTTGGTCATTGAGTTTTTTACTTTGAATTGTAAAATTCTTGAAATTCAAATTTCCACAGTGTTTTTCTCATTTATTTTTTAAATTCTCAGACCGGATACCTACTATTCCTCAAGACACGCTGGGATATGATTTTGATTCAGGTGAAGCTAAGTCCACTGATAATATCTTACCTAGAACTGTATCTGTCCGTAGAAGTTTAAAGAAACATTGTAGTAGTGTATGTCCGTTTGATAGCTTGGATGATTTTGGTTTTGAAACCAGTCATTTGGCAGGGAAGTCTTTTGAATTGGAAAGAGTTAGATTTTTAGATCCACTAGTAAAGGTGCACATACCTCAAAATGTACAACACAATGTTTGTCACTGGAACACAGACCAAGTTAACTTACCACCAAAGCTGATTCAGCCAGCAACATTTACTAAAACAAAAGAAGACTTTTTAGAATCTAAATCCGAACAAACTAAAAGTAAGCAAAGAGATGCACAAGAAAGAAAAGGAGAAGAGAAAAGAAAAGCTAACAGGAGAAAATCAAAACCTATGTCAAAATATAAAAAAAATAAAAGCAAAAATAAAAAAACTGTTTACAAAAAAGAAATGCACAAATCTTCCAATGATGCTTACAACTTCAATTTGAAAGAAGGTGTTCATCTTACTCCTTTCCGACAAAAAATGAGCAATGACTCTAATAGAGAAGAAAACAAGTCTGAAGTGAGCATCTGTGAATCAAGTGGTTCAGGAGATGATTCCGATGACCTCTATCTGCCCACTTCCAAGTGCATTCAGAATCCCACCAGTGATTCAGATAGACCAGTCACCAGGCCTCGATCTAAAAGAGCACTGAAATACACGGATGAAAAAGAGACAGAGGGTTCTAAGCCAACAGAAACTCCTACCAGTAAGTGATCTACTTGTTTGCCTGCGTTTTTAATGTTTATGATAAATGATCACTACTGATGCTTATATACTATACTTACCATCTGTTTCTCTGGTGGAGGTTAGAGACTACCATCTGTCTCTCTTTGGGGGAAGTTATGGTCTGATTAAATAGTTGGGGGGCTGGGTGTGGAAATCACAGTTGTATTGCTCTGACCTAATTCAGAGATTACTTGTTACGGAGTCAGAATTTTTATTTTCAGTAAATGAGGACTTCCAAGGAGACAGAGGGACTTTTTTGTGGAGTTAGGTTGAATTAAAAAGTAGCTTTTATGCACTTACGTGAAATATCTTCTTGAAAGTGAAATCATATTTGAATCCAGTGACTTATTTTAATGTTTTGTTTTGTACTAAATTTGACAGAAACTATGATTTAAAATAATTTTCTAGTTAGTGAACATGGCCTAATGAAAGCAAGAAACTATTTACTCAATTAATAGGCCTAGTGTTCTTTTGTATGACATCTCTAAAACTGGCTCAGAAAATAAAATAAAAAATCTTTTATTAGATCGAAAGTCGGCATAGTCCAAATGTTCATAATACAACCTACACCTATCCACCAAGGTTCTCATTTGGCAATTTTAGTTAATACAAGTAAAACTAGCATGTAGTCAAGTTGTATCATTTTCAAAATATTGTCACATCATTTTATTTGATACTCAGAACAAATTCTGTGAAGTATAGGTGTTATGTAAGCTTATTTTGTTTGTAAGGAAATTAAAACCTTAAAAAGTGAACCAACTTTCTAAATTAGCCAGTTAGTGGTAGCAGGCAAATATCTTTTCTTTTGTTTTGTTTTGATTTTTTTGAGACGGAGTCTTGCTGTATCGCCAGGCTGGAGTGCAGTGGCACAATCTCGGCTCACTGCAACCTCTGCCTCCTGGTTCAACCAATTCCCCTGCCTCAGCCTGCCAAGTAGCTGGGACTACAGGCACACACCACTATGCTCGGATAATTTTTTATATTTTAGTAGAGACAGGGTTTAACCATGTTGGCCAGGATGGTCTTGATCTCTGGACCTTGTGATCCACCCCCCTTGGCCTCCCCAAGTGCTGGGATTATAGGCATGAGTCACCGCGCCTGGCCCAAATATCTTTTTTAAAAATATACCGTAGGCCGGGCGCGGTGGCTCACTGCGTTGCCATTGCACTACAGCCTGGGCAACAAGAGCAAAATTCCATCTCAAAAAAATAAATATTTATATATATATACACACTGTAATGATGTTAGAATCAGTCAAACAACGTTGGCAAAGTGTTGATAATTATTGAACTTGGGTAACTCAGAGTTTATTATACTGTTATTGCCATCTTCATGTACATTTGAAAATGTCCAGAACAAGTTGGAATTTTTTGTTTTTTTCACTTTTTAATTGAGACACCCAGGCTGGAGTGCAGTGACATGATCACGGCTCACTGCAGTCTCAACCTCCCAGGCTCAAGTGATTCTTCCATGTCAGCATCCCCGGTAGCTGGGACTACAGGCATGCACCACCACAACTGGCTAATTTTTTTGTTAACTTTTTGTAAAGACAGGGTCTCACTGTGTTGCCCAGGCTGGTCTCGCAAATTCCTAGGCTCAAGCGGTCCTTCTGCCTTGGCCTCTCAAAGTTCTGGGATTATAGATATGTGAGCCACCACACCCAGCCCATAAAAAATACGTTTTTAAAAGAAAAAATATATACTCTAAAATAGTATTACTCATATTTTGACCATAGACTTTTTCTTAGAATGCAGAATCTCAGGCCATACCCCAAACCCTGGAGTCAGAATCTGCATCTTTTTTTTTTTTTTTGAGATGGAGTTTCACTCTTGTTGCCCAAGCTGAAGTGCAGTGGAGCGATCTCGGCTCACCACAACCTCCACCTCCCATGTTCAAGTGATTCTTCTGCCTTAACCTCCCAAGTAGCTGAGATTACAGGCATGTGCCACCACACCCGGCTAATTTTGTATTTTTAGTAGAGATGGGGTTTCTCCATGTTGATCAGGCTGGTTTGCTGGTCTCAAACTCCCCACCTCAGGTGATCTGCCCACCTCAGCCTCCCAAAGTACAGGGATTATAGACATGAGCCACCGTGCCTGGCCAGTCTGCATCTTTTTAAGAAGTTCTCCAGTGGATTCATATACATATTAAAGTTTGAGAAGCATTTTTCTAGAATACAGCAATTGATCTGATATTATATAATACGTATTTCCCAGCTGGGCACGGTGGCTCAAGCCTGTAATCCCAGCACTTTGGGAAGCTAAGGTGGGCAGATCACGAGGTCAAGAGATCGAGACCATCCTGGCCAACATGGTAAAACCCCGTCTCTACTAAAAATACAAAAATTAGCTGGGCGTGGTGGCGTGTGCCTGTAGTCCCAGCTACTTGGGAGGCTGAGGCAGGAGAATTGCTTGAACCCGGGAGGCGGAGCTTGCAGTGAGCCGAGATTGTGCCACTGCACTCCGGCCTGGCGCCTGGCGACAGAGTGAGACTTTGTCTCAGGAAAAAAAAAAAAAAAAAGACATTTTTCCCAAACTGAAAGTTGGAATAATTAGTACAGTACAGTATACTTACGTGGCAACAAAAAAGACAGACTATAAAACCCAGATAACACTGGAGCATATGGCTCTTAGTGTACAGTCATTTCACAGTTATAGTTTACCTTTATGGAGATATAGTTTGCTTTGTAAAGCTATTTGAGATTGTCTTGTAGTGTCCTTACTATGTGTTGGACATTTGCCTCCCAAATAGGTATAGCTCCAAAGTATAACTTGGATGTTTATGATGGGAAAAACACTGAGTAACTTTTTAACATGCTAACTTTCCTCCTGGTTTACACAGAGGCTGTTATTTAGCATTTTCATTTACTTAATAGAAGGAATTTTAACAGCTTTATAAGACTATAGGAATACACTTGATAATAAACCTTGGTATTGATAAAGAGAGAAGACTTTATTCTAAATAGCAAGGTGTGACTAAAATAAAATTCCATGGCTAAACTCATTATGCCCAAGCTATTCTAGAAGAATTTTACATTTTAGTAATGTGTTCTATCAGTTCTTCATATCTATTATAATTACTATTTCAACACTGAAAGGAAGAGAAAAAAATGATGACAAAGCTAAAAAAAAAAAAGATATTATTGGGCATGGTGGCATACACCTGTAATCCCAACTGCTTGGAAGGCTGAAGCTGGAGGATCGCTTGAACCCAGGAGGCACAGGTTGCAGTGAGCTGAGATCACACTGCTGCACTTCAGCCTGGGCAACACAGTGACATCCCGTCTCAAAAAAAAAAAAAAAAAAAATTTAAAAAAAAGTGCTGGATTTTGTATA
>NW_022436944.1:40570751-40589010 GCF_009761245.1 Sapajus apella | reverse complement strand
TGACATCCCGTCTCAAAAAAAAAAAAAAAAAAAATTTTATTATTAAGTGCTGGATTTTGTATACAGTTAAGATATATAAAATTGAGTACAATTTTAGTTCCTGTGGTGTGGGGGGGGGGGGGGGGGGTTAGCCATATTCAGTAAAAATTGTTTTATAGGTATACCACCTGAAACTCACCAGTCACCTCATCTTAGCCTGAAGGATATCACCAATGTATCCTTGTATCCTGTTGTGAAAATCAGAAAGCTTTCTCTTTCTCCAAAAAAGAATATAGCAAGCCCAGCAGTGTCTCTACCTAAACGTAGGTGTACAGTCAGTGTGAACTATAAGGAGCCGACCCTCGTTTCGTAAGTATTTGGTTTTTGGGAACTCATTTTTAATGATACATGGTGGGGGGACTACGGTTATTGGAGTTTGTTCAAGACTGAGTTTTATCTGAAATATAAACATTTGATTTAAAAAAACTGAAGTGAGAACATTTAAAATTGGTGTGTTTTCCCATAACTTGATACTGAAGAGTAAGTTAATATTAGGATCCTTATATTATTCCTGAGATCTCTTTTTACTCTTACAGGAAGCTGAGAAGAGGAGACCCTTTTACAGATTTATGTTTCTTGAATTCTCCTATTTTCAAACAAAAAAAGGATTTGAGACGTTCTAAAAAAGTATGAAACAAATACAATGAAGGTTTTGTTGGATAGTGTTTAAATTGAATCTACACTTCTTTCTATTGCTTCAAGAGAAGATCTGTAAGAGTACACAAACGGAGTGAGCTATTGCCATAGAATATTCTCTTAACATTACCCTAGCTCATAAACATTTCTTCAGAACTATGCTTCAAATGGGATGTTTTGTATTAAAACGTTAATAAAGTTAATTTATTTTTTCTTTTGAATACAAATAACTGAACTTAAGCATTATCATCATAAAGATTTCTTATGGTGCCCGAGCCTCTTAATTTTTCTTTATCCATCAGTGAACATTTAAGTTTGTATATCTTTGAAGAAACATCTATTCAAATTCAATACGTTGTTTTTTGTTGTGTTTTAGTTCTATATATATATTAGATATTAGTCCCTTATCAGATATGATTTCCAAATGTCCTCCCCCATTCTGTGGGTTACCTTTTTACTCTTGATAATGTCCTTTGATGTACAATAGATCTGAAACTTGAACCCAGTTTTTGTCTATTTTTTCTTTTGTTGCCTGTGCTATTGGTGTCATATCCAATAAATCATTTTCAAATAAAAATGTCATAAAGCTTTTTCCCATCTATATTCTTCTAAGTCATAATTTTTTAATACAGAGGTAGAATTAATTTGCTAACTTTTTTTTTTTTTTTTTTTTTTTTTTTTTAAGACAGGAGTGTTGCTCTGTTGCCCAGGCTGGAATGCAGTGGTGCAATCTTGGCTCACCGCAACCTCCAACTTCTGTGTTCCAGCGATTCTCCTGCCACAGCATCCCAAGTGGCTGGTATTACAGGTGTGCACCACCGTGTCCAGCTAATTTTTGTATTTTTAGTAGAGTCAGGGTTTCACCATGTTGACTAGGCTGGTATCAAACTCCTGGCCTCAAGTGATCCACCTGCCTCAGTCTCCCAAAGTGCTGGGATTACAGGTGGGAGCCACTATGCCCAGCCAACATTGTGTTTAGGATTTTTTGTATCTATGATCATGAGTAAAATTTGCCTATATCATTTCTTGTATACACCTTGAATTTTTGGTATCAAGGCTATACTAACAATGTTTTCTTTTTTTGCTTTGTGGGAACAAATTGTACCTACTGAGAGTTTGGTGAACTTGACACTAAAACCATCTTATCTTCTATGCTTTCGTGGAGAAATTTTGTACTAGTTTTTTAATGATTATAAGTCTTACAGGTTCTCTAATTCTTATGTGTTTAATTTTCTTCCTTGGGAATTATAAACGTACATGTATTGTGGAAACTGCTGTAATTTTACTTTCATTGAATTGTTTTTGGCTTTCTATCTGCTACAATTTGGTTTCTCCAAATCTCATGTTGAAGTCTGATCCCCAGTGTTGCTGGGGGGTCTAATGGCAGGTGTTTGGGTCATGGGAACAGGTCCCTCATGAATGAATTAATGCCCTCACTGGGAGGATGGGATGAGTCAGCTCTCACTCTATTAGTTCCCAAGGCAGCAAAGAGCCTGGTGCCATTTCTCCCTTGCTTCCTTTCTTGCCGTGTGACGTCTGCACATGCCAGCTCCCCTTTGCCTTCCACCATGAGTGGAAGCAGTCTGAGGCTTTCACCTCATGCCCAATCTTCCAGCCACCAGAATTGTAAGCCAAATATACATTTTTTCTTTATAAATTATCTAGCTTCAGGTATTCCTTTATATCAACACAAATGAACTATCTGCTTTTTATGTCATTTTGATAATGGTCAAATTCTGTGTTTTCCTTAAAATGAATTCAATTTTGCCTTCACTTCTGAGGTATAGGTTAGTGTTACTAATTTTCTTAGTCTTGATTTTGTTGTTGAAAAGCCTTGTCATTCTAATTATTCTTCCTATTTTGTTAATTTGGCTGTTACCATTTCCTTATTACAAATATATTGTTCTTAATTTTCAGTTATTTTCCTGCTAGTTTATGGAATACAGTTGATTTTCATATCTAGACATTGTTAAATTCACCCACTAGTTCTACCATTTTTTGCAGTTCCATTAGGATTTTTTATGTACATGATCTTAAAGTCTACACATAAAGTTTACTTCTGTTTTGCCTGCCTTTTCTTGCTTTCCTGCACTGACTAGAACTTCATAATGAATAGGAATGAGAAGAGCAGTTATCTTTGCCTTGTTCTCAACTTTAGGAGGAAGCATTTGGTCCTACGGCATTACTGTGATATTAGCTATAAGTGATTATTAATAACCTTTCTCACACTGAGACATTTCCTTGTATTCTTCCTTTGCTGGGAGATTTGACTAAGTGTCAAACCTTGACAGATAACTTTATTGAGGTGATACTGTTTTCTCCTTTATTAATATGGTGAGTTAAATTAACGGATTTCTCATGTTAAATCAACCTTGAGTTAATGGAATAAATCCATCACTCAGTCATAACATCATTTTTGTATATTGCTGAATTTTGTTAATATTTTGTTAAAGATCGTCACATCTATGTTTGTGAGAGTTATTGGTCTATAGTTTTCTTGTGGTTTTTGAATTTTTTCTAGCTTTATCAGGACAATAATATAAGCCTTATAAAAGGGGCTCACAAGTCTTCCCACCTCTTCTCTTTTCTGAAAGAGTTTGCGTAGATTGATATTACTTCTCTCTTGAATGTGTGACACACTAGTGAGACTATCTGTGCTAGGACTTTTGTTTGTAGAAACATTTATTTTTAATTATGAATTCATTTTTAAAGATGATGTAGAGATGTTTAGGTTTTCTATTTCTTCGGACAGTTTTGCTAATTTGTGTTATATAAGGACTTCGTTCATCTAAGTTATCAAATTATTTGACATGTTATTCATAATATTTCCTTGCACTCTTTGTCTTGCATAAAGAGCTGTAGTTATCCTCCTCTCATTCCTGATATTGATAACCTTTTTCCCATTTGCCTCAAGAATAATTTTATAATACTTCCTTGTACTTTTGTCTTGCATGTAAGAGCTGTAGTTACCCTCCTCTCATTCCTGATATTGATAACCTTTTCCCTGTTTGCCATGAATATTCACTGGCAGCGTTTGCGGCTGCAGAGTTTACCCAGAGATAACTTTGCCACAAAATGATCTCGCTCTTACCATTATTTTTGCATCACTCTGGTGTATTAACTTTGGAAACAAAAGATACCATTGCATTTATAGCATTGTTATAGTAGTACTGTATTTCCATTTAGAAAATATAGTTATCTGGCTAGCCATGTGCAGAAAGCAGAAACTGTACCCCTTCCTGATACCTTACACTAAAATTAACTCCACATGGATTAAAGACTTAAACATAAGACCTAACACCATAAAAACCCTAGAAGAAAATCTAGGCAAAACCATTCAGGACATAGGCATAGGCAAGGACTTCATGACCAAAACACCAAAAGCATTGGCAACAAAAGCCAAAATAGACAAATGGGACCTAATCAAACTCCACAGCTTCTGCACAGCAAAAGAAACAGTCATTAGAGTGAATCAGCAACCAACAGAATGGGAAAAAAATTTTGCAATCTACCCGTCTAACAAAGGGCTAATATCCAGAATCTACAAAGAACTAAAACAGATTTACAAGACAAAAACAAGCCGATTCAAAAATGGGCAAAGGATATGAATAGACACTTTACAAAAGAAGACATACATGCGGCCAAAAAACATGAAAAAAATGCTCATCATCACTGGTCATTAGAGAAATGCAAATCAAAACCACATTGAGATACCACCTCACCAGTTACAATGGCGATCATAAAAAAATCTGGAGACAGATGCTGGAGAGGATGTGGAGAAATAGGAACACTTTTACACTGTTGGTGAGAGTGTAAATTAGTTCAGCCATTGTGGAAGACAGTGTGGCGATTCCTCAAGGACCTAGAAATAGAAATTCCATTTGAGCCAGCAACCCCATTACTGGGTATATATCCAAAGGATTATAAATCGTTCTAAGGAAACATGCACATGAATGTTCATTGCAGCACTGTTCACAATAGCAAAGACTTGGAATCAACCCAAATGCCCATCGATGATAGACTGGACAGGGAAAATGTGGCACATATATACCATGGAATACTATGCAGCCATAAAAAATGAGTTTGTGTCCTTTGTAGGGACATCGATGAACCTGGAAACCATCATTCTCAGCAAACTGACACAAGAACAGAAAATCAAACACTGCATGTTCTCACTCATAGGCGGGTGTTGAACAATGAGAACACATGGATACAGGGAGGGGAGCATCACACACTGGGGTCTGTGGGGGAGAACTAGGGGAGGGACAGTTGGGGGGTGGAGAGTTGGGGAGGGATAACATGGGGAGAAATGTCAGATATAGGTGATGGGGAGGAAGGCAGCAAACCACATTGCCATGTATGTACCTATGCAACAATCTTGCATGTTCCTTACATGTATCTCAAAACCTAAAACGCAGTAAAATATATACTAAAAAAAAAAATACAAAAATTAGCTGAGCTTGGTGGTAGGCACCTGTAATCCCAGCTACGTGGGAGGCTGAAGCAGGAGAATCACTTGAACCCAGGAGGCGGAGGTTGCAGTGAGCCAAGACGCCACTGCACTCCAGCCTGGGCAAAGCAAGACACCATCTCAAAAAAAAAAAAAAAAATAGCATGAAGGGGTGACAAATAATTAACTGGTCCACAGTACCTCAGTCTGATCTTGCTTCTACTTCTTAGTTTCTGGAAATTGTTCTTCCAGGTATAATGAAAACCTCAAAGTCTCCCTTTCGCCATCTGCTTCTAATAAATATGACCAATTTTTAATTATTGATTTAAGTAGACATTCTCCATTATAGAAGTTTACTTCCTTGTAGGAGGACATACATCATCTCCTGGCTTCCTCATGCCCCCCTCATTCATTCTTACCCCTGAAGGGACTTGCCTAACTAAGGAGTTAAATAATAACATACTTACCATTGGTTATTATGGACATAGGTTGATACGCCCTGCTCTTACCTGGGCCTCTTCGGGGTTGACCTGCCTTCAGAGAGCACCACTGCTCTTGGGCCTGCTATAAGCCTAGTGGGAAAGTCCCTACCCCATTAGTGGGTACAGAGCAACTGGTCAATCACATCCTGGGGTTCAGCATTAGCCCATTTTCCACAGATAAAAGGAAGCTACATTCCCAATATCCATTTTACTAGTATTAAAGGTAATATTTCGGCTATCATATGCCCTTTAAAAAAAAAAAAAAATACCCAGTTGGTTTGGATTTCAATAGGGAAAAGGGCTTCTCTTGGTTGGGTCCTCTCAAATCCCAAAAGGATATAGTGTTCTTTCCTACAGACATCATTTTGAATTAACACTAGAAGGTCATATGGGAGATGTTTAAAAATCGGCTGTATTTTTGTCTCATTCATATATTTCACAGATGCAAAGTAAAAAAAACAATTAAAAATCTTTTGATTTATAAACCAACAACTCTTCTTTCAATGGATCTTTTGTGTTACTGTTTAGTGGGTGAGTGGGTAAAATGCAGTAGATAACTCAAAGACAGAGTAAGCAACTCAAAGACAGAGTAAGCATCTCTCTTGAAAATTTCTTACTGATGAGCTATGGATTTTTATGAAACCTCCCACAAATGTAACAGAATGCTTAAGATGTAAGGTTTAAGGATTTAGTTGATAGTCATCAACCAGATCATACATTTTTTTCTGTTAATCTCAGCCTACTGAAAGAATAAAACACACCACAAGATTGGAAGCTTTTTAAAATATAATTTAAAACTATTTTGTACCAGTACAATATATTAATTTTACAAATGTAAAATTTTATCAGCTGTTAAAGCATTTGCAAAAACCACACGTTCTACTTCAGCTTTATTGCACAATATCTATAAGAAAATATTAATTTTTAAATTAGAAAACATAAAAATGCTTTCAATATAGAAGAGACAATCTGGTTTTAAAGACAATACTCTATAAGAATGTCTACTCAGAAAATAACAAACTTTCACAGGATACCAGGCTGGATAGATGCTTCGGCAAATCCAGTACAAAGCACTATTTAAAACCAGTCCAAGATACTTAATCCAAACTGTATCATCATTCTTCATTAGAAATCTAGACACCACTCACGGTGGTTTCTTATACTTTAAAAAGCTGAGGCATTTTCAGTGTGAGCATTCTGAATATCTCTTACATATCAAAAACAATACTTCCAACTCAATAGCCATTCGCAGGGTTCTTTTTCCTTCATGCAGATTATCACTGGCAACTGTTTTTAATGACTATTCATGACCATTTTATTTATGCTGATAGAAAACATCAAGTTAAATATGCTTTTAAAACCTTGTCCTTTACAAAAATCAGTTTATAAATTTGCATCATAAAAATTAGTGTTGAGACCATCAAGATGGCCTTCATTTATATGGTTGTATATGAGATGGTTTTCCCAGAGTTGGGATGGCAGATGTCCCACTTTTCTATGTAGTGTAATCAGGAAATAAATCCAAGCCCTAAAGTGGAATCCCAAGACAGATTAATAAGGTTGCATGATGGCTTTTGGGGGTTTATGACCCTGGACCCATATACTGATGTAGGTGTTAAAATACTGACAGCAAACCTTGGTGGGAATTTATCTCAGACAATAAACATAATCTGGAGATACAAAAAGGAAAATATTCATATACATATTATCAGTGTGGCTGTGTGTATCACAGAAAAGAAAAAAACATTCTTTATTAGAACGAGGATTCACCAGATTGATACATATATAGACCACACATCTTTTCCTATTAAAGCATGTTGATTCAATCTCATGTGTTTTCAAGTTTATGCCTTTGTGGACAGGGAAATTATCTTTTGGAACTTATGGCCTGCATAAGCAAAGTCAAATATGATATTACACATTTGTGTAGAGAAAATAATTATTAAAATAGTGGTTATGTACTAACAAGTTTGTTGTAGGTAGACAGAATTATCAAAAACCTAGATGCTTATTTTAAAAGTTTGCATTATTTAGAATTTCTTCCTTAGGAATCAAAGCAGTTGCTTTTCTGGAATTGCATTTTTCAGAACTGCTCAAAGCACCTCATCTAGATGAGTGTTTTTAAAAATATATATAAAAAGTCTACGACGAGACTTCAGACATCACATATTTCCCCTCTCACAGGCTTTTTTAAAAATCACGTATCCCTTCCTTAAAGTCCTTCAGAATAAAATAAAAATAAACTCTCACATTCCATTAGAAAAACATGGAAACATTCACGGTCTGAAAATTTTATGGATTTCCCCAAATTTTGCTACAATGTGCAATTTCCTCACATAAAGGTTTTGAGGAAACCCCTAAACATCTATCATGGAATAGTCAGCTAATGGACATGCCATAGAAAATTTACATTAATAGTAGTAAATAGATTAAAATCTATTCCATAAAATAAAAATGTTCTATGACTTCAATTTAAATACATATCTGAAAAGCTAAAAGGAGGTTTTTTGTTTGTTTTTCAAAAGTGCTAATTATTACATTTACAAGTCTCTTCAATACATTATGTCCAATTCTTTGTAAAAAACTAAACCACCTTGCTTTAGGCACACTGCTTGATGAGTTTCTAAGAAGCAGAGGGGAAAAAAATCACTTGTCAATTAATCCAGCTTCCTTAATTTTACTGAAGAAGAATTTCTCCAGGATATTGGCACATTTGTAGTATTCACTCTCAGGGGGGTTGTACTCTTTGCAATTGGTAAAGACTCGCTGTAAGTCTGCCATGAATAATTTCTTAGACACGTAGTACCTATTCTTGAGGCGTTCACTCATGGTTTTCAGATCTGCACAGGAAAAAAAAATATTAGCAATCTTTGACTCCTTTTAAACATTAGCTGACAGAACTGGGACTGGGAAAGAAATCTATGTTGTTGGTTTGATTACATGTTTATCATCCCAATGCTTTTATTTAAGATAAATTCTTACGATCAAGGAAAACAGTTCTTAAATCTTATGTTCATTCTTTTGTGGGTTTTTAAAAAATGTAAAATCATAGCCTTCTAGCATTAAGGGGACCATTATTAGTCATCTGGTTCAATCCCCTATTCAGCACAAGGAAGCTAAGTAGATTAGCAACAATAAGTATGATGAACTGACTACTGTTAGCTGTTCATTCAGAATTATACAGAAGAGGCTCTGTCTATATGGAGTAGAGCAGGTGGAACATTTGTATTGAATCATTTAATTATTTAAACCAATGAGAGAGGGTTTTTTTTCACTAAACTCACAGTTGTTTTGGTGTCATATAGATAAAGTAGAAAAACTGATAATAAATACACCTGTGAATATACTAGTGACCTTGCATGTAAAATGATTCAAATGAATTTTGTTTGAAGCTCCATCAATGAAATAAGAATAACAAACTTCATTTAATAATCTATTTTCTAAAGCAAGTAGGCCTTGTGACATTTTTGTAAAGAATATTTCCCAATGTATCTACTTGCTTTAAATTGTAGTATTTTACAGGTGAAAGAAAACAGTATTCCGTCTAAACCAGTAAAACTAAAGGTCAGGACAGTGAGGATTTAAAGAATTAAATAATTTAAAAATTTTTTAATTCTTTAAATTCTATGAAAATTTGAAGAATTCTATGCAGATTAGAATAGATGCTAACATTTGTCTATTTATGGGTCCCTGGTTGAAGTCTGGCTTTATTGTTAAAAGTTATAATTGTATTAACTACATATGGAAAATAAGTTAAATGGCAATAAATAAATGAATAAAAATAAAAAACCCTTCTGACTACCGATATCTCAAATTCCAACTATGCTATGAAATTTTCCAGGGGAAAAGAAACCTATAACCAAATACATTGGGATCATCATTTAATAAGATAAGTAAATTGATGTACAGTATCCCCAAATGGGAAGAAATTCATTTGCATGAATATCCTAAATCCACCATGAACGCATCAAAGAAGAAATATGAAAAATCCTGCTTCTGCCTATATCTTGATTAAAGCCTATCTCAGAGTGTATATCATCACATCTGTAAATTCAACTTTCAACTTTTCTTTCCTACTCCAACTAAAACAGTTTGGAGAGGGAGAAAATCTAAACATGTTAAGAAACACAAAGACTCATCAAATACCCGACTAAATGTCCCAACCAAGTGTAACTGAACAGATCAAAATGTTCTCTCATTTAAGGGAGAAAAAAACAATGAAATTGGCCCTAAGCAAAATTAGATGTTTACATTACTTTCACCTTTCCACCTAAATGTCTACCACTTAAGATATCCTGCTCAATATAATACTTATAGTGTTTTCAAAGGAAGAGACATGTACCCCCAAAAAAGGAAGAGGGAGAGTAAAAGGATGACGCAACATGAAGAAGTTTGTCCAAAAGCTTTTCAAACTTTTTTTTAGGAGATGGGTAAGAAAAGATGGAGAGAACCTAAAATGTAGCCGAAACAAAAGAAGAATTAGGGCGGTATCTGGATTTTTCTTGATAACTATAACCACTTCTGAATACTTTCTATTCTAAAGCTATAGATTGCATTTTTCTTCCTCTGACCTTCTTAGAGTTTTTTCAATTGACAAAATGATGTGGATTAAAAAAGGTGACTAAATATTGGTGGTACCAAATATGGAGACACCATTAAATTATTCTGTTTTCATTTCCCTTCCCCTTAACTTGGAAATTCTGGGTAAACAGTAAACCCCTGTCTAGCCATCCATGAGTAAAACAAATCATGCGTGGGCCAGACTACACAGTTGATATCCAGTGTGTAACTCCCTAAGTAACACAGGTTACATCCCATCCATATGAGAGGAAGCAGTTTTTTGGGATATGGGAAAAGAAAAGTAATGTTATTTTAAAAATCAAAGAAGGAAATCATGGGAAAATGTAAAATTATTGATTTTGTCAATCTTGTCATCAAACACAAGATAATCTTGGGGACAAGACTGCCTATTTTACTCAGCATCTAAATAATACCAAGAGAAAAAAAATACTGCCCTACTGAAGAGCACCATTTACAGCTTTAACTTTGTCCAGCACACATTTCAGCCCATCACGGGCCTTGCTCAATGAGGTCAATTTCCCCCTCGTGAGACTCAGCTATGCATTATACGTGATATCCAATTGGAAAAGCTCACACCCTTCACAGGCTAGACCAAACAAAACACTTTCAGAAAGCAGGCTGTAAGTAGGCTATAACAGATAGGATCTGCTAGACCTATCACTGCACAACATAGTGCATGTGGAAGGGGCTGAAAGGGGCCCAAACTCATAACCTCCCATGAGAATTTCACAAAATAAGCTGACATGGTCCACAGGATGAAGATGCAAAAATCAGTTAATTTATGATTAGAAATGGACACAAAGTTAAAGTTCCTAAAACTATATATTTTTCACATAGTAGACAATATTGATTTCCAAATCAGCCTTCCATTCAGAATTCTGGACTGAGTTAACACAACCTCTACTTTTCTTGTACTGAAATACATAGTGGTAAGACAGAGAGAAGAGGGAAAGAAAAACATATAGATGTATTTCCACTTTAAGGGGTGTATGCCACTGAAATCATTACTACAAATCTATAAAATATTCATGTGAAAAATGTAAATGCTATAGAAAACACCTGTTTAAAAAAAAAAAAGGAGCTAATGCAGCCCTTTTACTCTTCCTTTTCACATTTTTAACACTTTCACAATTCTCTTTTTTTTCTGAAACAGGGTCTCCCTCCAGTGCCCAGGCTTAAGTGCAGTGTTGCAATCAGGACTCACTACAGCCTCCAATTCCAGGCCTCAAGTGATCCTCCAACCTCAGCCTCCCAAGTAGCTGGGACCACAGCAACTGGCTGATTTTTTACTTTCTGTAGAGACAAAGTCTCACTACATTACTCAGGCTGGACTTTCACAATTCTTAGCACTTAGAATAGATTACAAGTAGAAAAGAGACAGAAGACTGGCTCTCTCCAAAAATGTGGCCACATAGCAGATCAAAAAGAAAACGTTACAGCTAGTTGTCTGTCACCCACACAATGCCAAATTAGTTTAAGCGTTCTCACTTAACTCAATCATACGTTTTAGAATAGTGTGGGCATAGCACCAAACTCCACAATTCCTCATTTCTAAAGACATCCTTTTTTGTTTGATTTTGGATACGAGACAAAGCTTTAAGAGTATATACAGTGACATTAACAGTACCCATCAAGGGCATGGAAAATCAAGAATTGTGGTAAGTAGAATTTCCTCCTCTGAAAGTACAGCAGTCAAGTAGTTAACTTCTTTCATTATTACCCTGAAAATTTATTAAAAGGAATACCTATTTATGACAGACTCAAAGCATATCAAGAGGGTAAGCTGACGTTTTTCTATTTGCATCCAACAGTTAGAATTTAAGCAAGGTTATATCTACACAGCCAGCTTTCGTATCTAGTACTGTCTGCAGTTATCCTGGATTTTTTGCGTCTAGTGTCATTAAGCTCATGTGGGCTCTAAACGACAGCTGCAGAATGTCTCTAATGAACACTTCTCTACCATCACTGACCCTCCACTGGTCCATGGAATCCCACCACCCATCATACACTTCCGACCCTAAACAGAGAAGTACAAATCAACCTCAGCAACCATTTGTCCCCCACACCGCCATCCAGAGTTTTAAATCTATACTTAGAAAATGTTAATGGCATTACCCATGGGGAACCTTATAACTTCATAATATCCTGGAGCTTCTGTTCTCTTCACAGGTTCCATGAAGGGCCAAGCGCTTTGATGGCTCTTGGGTAAAGAAAAAAGTAAGGTATCTAATATGGAAATTCCATGTGGGAAATCATTTCAAAATATTTGCATGAGGTGAATAAAGAGGACACCCACCTTCACCTGCTGGAGGATGCTCTTGAGCGTGCTATAAAGCTGGTCAGGGTCTTTGGGCTCTTTACTTGAAAAGGGTAAACAAGGAGCAATGATTAGATTTTTACCCTATTGTCAGCTGATTACTATTCAGTTCCTTCTTACAAAAGCCTAAAATTGGAACCATTCCAGATGTTTTAGGAAACTCAAAACCCACCAACTGTTGTGTCAGTGATTACAATTAGTTTGCCCTTTTTCTTTAAGTTGCTGGGTGGGGGAAAAAATTCACTTCTGTTAACATCCTCTTGTTCGTCATACTTACCTTTTCTCTTTGCCACTCGGTTTCCAGCCTGTCTCTCCTATATGTCAACAAAATGAAACACTGAATGAGAAGTGCTTTTGGTCAAGAGCATAATATAGTTTATATTTATCAAAAACACAATAAATTACAGGCATGCGTCAATAAAAGTCTACTTCTGAGAAGAGACTGAAATTAATGGCGATTAGTTACTTCCTTATACCGCTAACAATATAAAACATTTCCAAGACTAACAATGCTGCCCCTTATGTTAGTGTTTCTAAAGCAGGAACACCAACCTTTCAGTGGAGAGAATAATAAATAAATATGTACAGCACTGTGAGTACATATGTATTTTTTTAAACTGAAAGTCAAATTTTTTGCTAATCACCCTGTAAATGAGTTAAGCTGTTACTTTAGGTCAGAACAAACTCTGTCCTGGTCTCTATTCTATTTGGCGAAGGCCCTGCTTGTAATGCAAGAAAGTTTAGTGTAGCAGATAGAAAACAGCCTGGAGTCTGACAGATCTGGATGTGATTTCCTCTTCTTTCCTTAAAGGGTAACTTGCCCTAAATAAGATAAGAGTAAGTTGCCCCTCAGTTTATCGATCTATAAAACAGAACTCTAAAAATTAGGTGGTGTTATCCCTGTTGAGATTAGTTGATGTAAACACACACACACACACACACACACACACACACACACACACACACACACAGATGAATATGTGGCACAAGTAGGCATTCAATGATGTGGTAGCCATTATCTCATTAATAGAGATAATACACGGAAATAGAATTTCTGGATTTAGCGTAAAAGTAAGATCTGTCATAAGGCAGATGTAATAAAGTGATATATCTTGCCCAAATAACATTTTATTTTTTCTGGAAAACTTTTGGTTTTGTTTATTACTTAAATATACTAAAAGAACCTGGCTTTCAACTGAATAAAACTGCCAAATGATATGCAATGGCTTTTGACCTATAAAAACAACTATTTGGTAGAGTTTAATCTAATACAACTCAACTCCAACATACAGACAAGAACTCTTAGGAAAACTAATGTAAAATAGGGAATGTGAAACAAGGTATATGATTTCCATCACACATAACAAATAATATTTTTTAGAAGTCTGGGGAGACGAGTTTAGCCAAGCACAGATCTTGGAGGTTGCAACCGTGGTGGCTACGAGACATGGCGCAAACAGTAAGATGTGTGGACATCAAAACTGAATTAGAATTCTTCTAATTCCAACCATTACTGGCTATGTTCCCTTTAACATTAAATGATCTAGCTGCTCTGGAACTCAATTTCCCCATTTATAAAATAGGATTCCCTTCCAAGGTTGCAGATGGGTAATAATTTCCACTGTGCTACAAATGGCAGGCTCTTAATAAGTGGTGAATATTAACAGCTATTGCACGAGGGCATCTAAGCTCCCTTTGGTTTGTTTGTATTGGGAGGTGGAGAAGACATAAAAGGATGACATTTGCTGCCTTCTTAAAAGACTAGAGATAACACAGAGAAAACAGGCAGAGCAATAAAGCTTTCAAAGTTACTGCATTCTGGAAATTGTTTCAAACACAAATCACAGCATCACTAAAAAATTTCACTTTTAAAAGAAGGTCTATACGTACTAATTCCTGGAATGCTTTCTATAGGAATCTGTCGAACTCCATCTTTAAAACATGAAAGTCCAGGGTAAACTTTCCGAATCTGTGCCTGTTTTCTTTCAATCAGCTTTTTAATTATCTGTAAAGCACAGGAAGGAAATGTGTTTAGGGAAAGAAGTCTATGGATACAGTTCAAGTCAATCAAGCTAATGAAATGTTTTCCTAACAAAACAGTCTTTTTTATGAAACAAGATGGGAGAAAGGGGTGAATGCTATTTAACAGGTAAGAAATGAACACATTCTATTATACGATGCCTATTTAGTGACATTCACAAAAACATCTTTGAGTTAGTTGTCCCTGCCATCCAAAAAAGCCAATATTGAGAAAACACACAGTCCCTAGGGCCCACTTGTCATCTTTAGCATAAGAGCCAACTATTTGGCCCTGCTTCTCTGAGGAGGCTCTGCCAGAATTACAGGAAAGCAGCCCTGAGCATTCACTACTCAGTTAAGTGACAGAATCACTTCACATCCCGTAACTAGGAACTGTTCCCTTCAGACTAGAGGGGCAGACTAGGGGCCCCAGAAAGTCCCAAAAATCTAGAGTAAAGCTTTACTATTATTTAAATTTTTCAAGGCTTGAGCTCCAACCAATTCTAGTTGCATCAAAAAAGCAGCTCTATAATAGTAGGCTGGCATGGTGAGAAGAAAGAAAGAAAAGAATAATGCTATTTAAAGTATCATCTATTAAGCAACACAGCCATGACATGAGCCATCACACTGGCTGAGAAATTCTTAGAGATGTTCTGTTTGTTTTGTAAAATAATGATTAATAGGCTGAAGTAACTACTTTCCAGACAGTGAGGTTATCCCTTTAAAAAAAAAAAACAAAAAAAACACTCAAAAATCACCATCCGGAAATTAACCATATCATAACAAAATTTTGGAAAAACAAACAATAGAAGTCACTAACTGCATTCACAAAGAAAAACAAAAAATTCTACTTCCTAACTGAATGACTTCAAACATATAGCTGGTAAACACTGCAGCATGAATATGTAATCCTGACAGTTAAACAAATAACCTTATAAAATGAATTGGACAAACAAAAGTATATTCCTAGTAAATCTAGATCAGAGCTGTCCAATAGAAACATAATACAAGTCACTTATGTAATTTAAATTTTTCTACAATCTACATTTTTAAAAGGCAAAAAGAAACAGGTGAAATTGATTTTGATAATGTATTTCATTTAACCCATTATGTTCAAAATGTCATTGTAACATATAATCAGAAAAAAGTGTAAGATATTTTTACATTGCTTTATTCATATGAACTCTTGAAAAATCAGAGGATTGGCCGGGTGCAGTGGCTCACACCTGTAATCCCAGGACTTTTGGAGGTCAAGGCAGGTGGATCACTTGAGGTCAGGAGTTCAAGACCAGCCTGGCCAACATGGTGAAACCACATTTCTACTAAAAATACAAAAAATTAGCTGAGAATGATAGTTCAAGCCTGTAATCCCAGTTACACAGAAGGCTGAGACAGGAGAATCACTTGAACCTGTGGGTGGAGGTTGCAGTGAGCCGAGATTATGCTATTGCACTCCAGCCTGGGTGACACAGCAAGAATTCTCCTCCCAAAAAAAAAAAAAAAGAAGAAGAAAAAAAGAAAGAGAATTTTATACTTTTGACTAACCACATATCAAGCGCTCAGTAGCCATATATGGCTAGTGACTGCCATTTTTGACAGGGCTGATCTAGATGGGTGCTTTCTACTGATTCATAAGTCCAACTCTTCTTTAAAAACAAAAAGGGGGAGGGGGCCAGGTATGGCGGTTCACACCTGTAATCCCAGCACTTTGAAGGCTGAGCCGGGCAGATCATGAGGTCAGGAGTTCAAGACCATCCTGGTTAACACAGTGAAATCCCATCTCTACTAAAAATGCAAAAATTAGGCGAGTGTGGTGGCACGTGCCTGTAATCCCAACTACTTGGGAGTCTGAGGCAGGAGAGTTGCTTGGACTCAGGAGGTGGAGGTTGCAGTGAGCCAAGATTACACCACTGCACTCCAGCCTAGGCAACAGGGCAAGACTCCGTCTTGAAAAAAAAAAAAGAAGAAAAGAATCCCAAGGGAATCTCATAATTAGACAACTTCAGAGAATATGCTGAAGACCATTTCAATTTGAAAAGTTTCCTTCTCTTCACCAAGGGACTCTCAAATGCAATGACCTACCAGGTGGCTTCCACACACTTCATGTAGCACCTTAAAGACTGCGGGCTCCTGAGAGGTAACTGTTAACAGGACTGGGAAGCCTCCTAACCTCTCTGTACCTCCAATAATCACTATGGAGAAGAGATTTTTTTTTTAATTTTAAATATTTCATTTTAGATACAGGGAGTATTATGTGCAGATTTGTTACATGGGTATATTGTGTGATGCTGAGGTTTGGACTTCTAATGATCCCACTGCCCAAGTAGTGAGCACAGCACCTGACAGGTAGTTTTTCAACCCTTGCTCCTCTCCCTCTCTTGCCTCATTTGGAAACCCCAGAGCCTTCTGTTCGCATCTTTGTGCCCGTGTGTACCCAATGTTCAGCTCCCACTTATGAGAGAAAACATGCAGTATTTTGTTTTCTGCTCCTGTGTTAATCTGCTTAGGATAATGGCCCCAGCTAAATCCACATTGCTACAAAGGACATGATTTTGTTCTTTTTTGTGGCTGCATAATATTTCATTTTCATGGTGTATATGTACTACATTTTCTTTATCCAATCTACCATTGATAGGCACCTGGATTGATTCCATGTCTTTGTTATTGTGAATAGTGCTGCAATGAACATATGAGTACATGTATCTTTTTGTAAGAACAATTTACTTTCCTTTGGGTGTATGCTCAGTAATAGGATTGCTGGGTGGAATGGTAATTCTATTTTTAATTCTTTAAGAAATCTTCAAACTGCTTTCCACAAGGGCTGAACTAATTTGCATTCCCACCAACAGTTTATAAGCATTTCCTTCTCTCCACAGCTTTGCCAACATCTGTTATTTTTTTTAACTTCTTAATAATAGCCAGTCTGACTGGTGTGACATAGCATCTCATTGTGGTTTTGACTTGTATCTCAGAAAGGACATATTTTCATTTTGTTCTACTGTATTATCTTTACCTCCCTAGGAAACAGCTTCACTTCAACTCCCTACCATGACCATAAAATTGATGCCTTCCAAATGAAAATATGTCCTCATCTTCTCCTGAAGTCCATAGCTGTGTCCTACGATCTACTGCTGTCAGTTTTAGGGTCTGCCAAAAGAGAAATTTTTGAAGTAGTCATCCCCATCTCCAGTATATCACCCAGGTCTCCTTACAAAAAAAAAAATTGCATTGAGGCCAGACGTGGTGGCTTACGCCTATAATCCCACCACTTTGGGAGGCCTAGGCAGGCAGATCACCTGAAGTTGGGAGTACATGACCAGCCTGACCAACATGGAAAAACCCCATTTCTACTAAAAATACAAAAAAATTAGTCAAGCATGGTAGCACGTCTGTAATCCCAGCTACTCGGGAGGCTGAGGGAGGAGAATTGCTGGAACCCAGGAGGCAGAGGTTGCGGTGAGCCAAGATCACGCCATCGCACTCCAGCCTGGGCAACAAGAATGAAACTCCGTCTCAAAAAAAAAAAATTGCACTGAGTTGCCCTATCCTTACTTCGGCTTCTCCAAACCAAATCCCTTGGACTGTCACATGCAGATTAACATTTAAGAAGTCATCCCCCTATCCACCATCCAGCCTATCCACACATACATGCATATACATACATGTACAAACACACACACACACACACAGGCATAGGCCCTTGGACTGTCACATGTAGATTAATTAATATTTAAG
>NW_022436944.1:40476224-40570741 GCF_009761245.1 Sapajus apella | reverse complement strand
CTCCCCACCACCCAGCCTATCCACACATACATGCATATACGTACATGCACACACACACAGGCACAGACTATATATATCCAATTATGCTTGCTCGTAGCCCATTCACACTTTCTCAAACAATGCCTTCATCACTGACATAGCAATGGTCCTACCTGTTTATGTGCCCACAAATCTGTTTATATTGGACTCTGAGCCTCTGCTAATTCAGATATCATTACCAGGCTGCCCAGTTCAAAACAAATCTCCCGCAAAGCCGCTGTCAGATGACATGAGGCCCGTACAGATCCCACCCTTCCCTTGGAGTCAATACTCACAAAGTAGCACTTAACTCTCCACTCTCTGGTCCACCTGTCCAACTATACCAGTTTTCTGTGTCTCTCTCCACTCATGACAACTACAACTTATTCTGCTCCCATATGTTTTTAGGGGCTAAGAAATGCCTCAAAATATTCACCATTTGTTTGCTGCCACCATTAGTCCCTACCTTCCTCAAGGGTTTTTTCTCAGTTGGAATAAATAATACTTGAAAAAAGTCAACTGAATTCTGTGGAAAAAAAATACTAAATTAATCCAAATACATTCTTTTATTGAAGTGATTTCAGATAGCTTTTTTAAAAACTAGGTTAAGAGCTCCAAACCTCCATCACCCATTCAATGGAATGTGAGAGGGAAGGCTGGAGGCAGAGAGGGAGGAGGAGGACAGGAGAAAAAAGAAGGGGGAGGGAGCCTTGTCTTCTCAAAAGTTGACCACTTTGTTAGCCATCTAAAATAGCTCTGTGCTTCTGGCATTCCCCTGTAGGTTTGAAGGGCCAACAGATCATGTACAATGTGAATTTGCAGACTCTGCCAAGGGAATCCTGCTCTCAGCTAACACCGTGGGGATGAATTAGTGCTGCTGGGAGGAGGAATGAGGAAAGAGCAGCTGACAGCAGGGTGATGGCTTTAGTTGGCCAGCAGCCTCTAATGCGGAACGATGTGCTGCTGAATCCAGACCTGCTCATTAAGCCCCAGAGAGAACAATGAGGAAAGCCAGCTCTTCAGAGAGACAGGGAGAGAGAGGAGCCTGCTGTGCTTTATTAACTCTTCCAAGTGCCTACTTGGAATTCTCTCTTAGGCTGACATCTTTGAACAAGAAGCAACAAAAGTTGTTTTCAATTTTCAAATTAAAAAAAAAAAAGCCTTTGCTCACTTCCCCAGGAAACATAAGAACAAGACTGAGCCACTTTAAGTAAAAGAAAAATACTTAATGAGTAACTACTATGTACCAGACACAGGCACTGTGTAAAAAGCTTTAGGGCTGTTAACGTTGATAATGCCTGACGAACAACTAAGAACTGGGATTAAGGAAGTTAGTGGAAACCAGAAAACAAAGATGGGTCTAAGACAGATGTCCTCCTTAGCTATTTGTTAAAAAAAAGTGCACTAAATGAATAACAGAAGTATCAAGTGGAATTGATGTGAGATGACACAGCTGCAAACTCCACCCAACTGGGGGCAACCAGGAGGTGAGTCTGGGCTTAACACACAAAGTTCTTTCAATAAATGGCCTTTGTGTACTCCCCAGTTCTGTTCTTTTCATGGATTTTTTTTTCTGCCTTCAAAAAATTTAAAATTACTATGCATTCAAATCTATCAACCTTTCCCTTTTACTGCTTCTCTTTTAGCTCATATGCATAAAAAATGTCACCTCAATAGCAGATAACAAATCACTTAATACCTAGAAGGATAAGCCTTCAGAACTCGCAATGTAAAAAGGGAGATTAATATACCCTAAGATAAATGTCTATGTAAGATGAATAATTGAAATTCAAATAAGTGGATCAAGCTGGTGCTAGAGAAGTGCAGAGGAGGAACTGGAACACAAGCTGAAACGGTTTGATTTATATGTGTGCCGGGTGAAGGGGGTGACTAATGGATGAAGACACTTTGGAGAATAGCAAATAGATGTACTTAGAGTATTTGGAGATGAAAGTAACGAGATCTAAGAGTGGGAATGATAATTGAGGCCAGAATGTAAAAGGGCTTGAAGGTGAAGTTAAAATGTCACCATATTTTACACGTTTTTTAAAATTTTATACAAATTTTAAAAGTAATGACTCTTGCAGAAATGGTGGCTGAGAAAGGAAACAGATCAAGGATACCTTTAAAAAAGAAATCTATGGCCAGGTGTGGTAGCTCACACCTGTAATCCCAACACTTTGGGAGGCCGAGGCGGTGGATCACTTGAGGTCAGGAGTTCAAGACCAGCCTGCCCAACATGGTGAAAATCCGTCTCCACTAAAAATACGAAAAATTAGATGGGCATGGTAGCACATGCCTGTAATCTTAGCTACTTAGGAGGCTGAGGCAGGAGAATTGCTCGGACCCAGGAGGCAGAGATTGCAGTGAGCCGAGACAGTGTCACTGCACTCCAGTCTGGATGACAGAGAAACTCATGTAAAAAAAGAAAGAGAAAGAAACAGAAGAAATCTAGATAACCCACAGCAAACTGAGAGTTTGCTATCTATCCAGTAAACACATATACACAACACCTAAGGATATGCAACCCATCCCAGCTAAGACTGGCCTGTACAGAAGAAGGTACATGAATCAACCACCTGCTTACCTCCTTCTGCTTTTTAATGATGACAGAAAATTCTGTATATGGAATCCGTGGATTTAGCTCACACCCCATTAACGTGGCTCCTTCATAATCCTTGATATAGCCAACATATTTGGTTTTCGGTATTTTAATTTCTTTGGAAAAACCCTGCAAAACAAGTAAATTCATTCATATGAACATCATGCACCGAATATCTGAGTGCTAACTATGTTCCAGGCACTGTGCGAGGAATCAAGACAAGCTTCTTTTAAGCTCTCATTGTACTATTCTGAAGAGGATTAGCTTAAAACCACCCATGAAGTTCAAAACACCAGAAATCTAACTGTGTAAATAGGAAGCAAGACAACATTTTTTAAATGGTCCTAATAAAATGCAAGAAATATTAAAAAGTTTAAAACAGAAACAGGTATTAAGTAAAAATTAGATTAATTTTGTACTGAATTACATAATGAAATATGACTGTTACAAATTTCTCCCAAAGTGGTGAGGGGGTATCCCCAGGATATTCAACAAATCAATAACTAACATTGATCTAAATTATCAAAAAGAAGACGGTGAAAAAAATATATAAATAAAAAATAAAATGACTAGAAGCTTAATGTTTCTAAGGAAATGAAATCCTTTCTTTGAAGGCAAAAAAAATTCCAGACAGTCACAATGAACACTTGTTTCAACAACATTAATGCTTTGTAATATACTCATTTACATACTTTAAGCCATAACAGAGTGCTTCAGAGTATTTATTCAAAATTATAATATATTTATAATAAAAACATAATTTTCCTTAAGCATCTATTTCAGTTATTTGAATAAAATTACTTGAACTTCAGCACCATCACCAGCAGTTTACTGCTTCACCTTTCAACAAAAACTTATTTTCTATGTAATTATTGCCATCATCCTCAAAGTGGACTATAGACAAGTCATTTAAGTACCATGGCTGAGATCGCATGCTTTGCACTACAGTTACAGCCTAGGAAAGCTGATGCTGAAGTCCTCAGTGAAACAATCCAATTAAGTTCTCAGTGAGTTTACCATAAAAGTTAACATGCATCTCAAAGAATGAGAAGAAAATAAACAGATTATTTATCTGTCTTCAGAGCACAAAAAGCTTCCTAATTACACAAGAACATATTTTTAAAAAAAAGTAGTAGTCTGGCTGGATGTAGTGGCTCATGCCTATAATGTCAGCACTTTGGGAGACTGAGGCAGAAGGATAACTTGAGTCCAAGAGTTCAAGACCAGCCCAGGCAACCTAGCAAGATGACCCCCCCCAACCCTCCATCGTGTCTACAAGTAACTAAAAAAAAAAACAATTGCTGAGCATGGTGGCATGCACCTGCGGTCACAGCTACTCAGGTGGCTGAGGCAGCAGGATCACCTGAGCCCAAGAGGTCGAGGCTGCAGTGCGCTGTGATCATGCCACAGCACTCCAGCCTAGGTGACAATGTAAGACCCTGTCTCAAAACAAAGTCCAAGCCAAAACAAGTCAATAGATTTTATGTAATAAAATCTTTAACATTCTGAAGATTTAAAGAAAAAGCCACAGGCAATGTTGACACAAATATTATCCAAGAATAATAGTGTTATATATAAATAGTTCTCATAAATCAATGTACAACTAAACATTTTTATAGAAAAAGGGACAAAATAAAATGAATTAACAATCCAAAACGGATGGCCGGGCGCGGTGGCTCAAGCCTGTAATCCCAGCACTTTGGGAGGCCGAGGCGGGTGGATCACGAGGTCAAGAGATCAAGACCATCCTGGTCAACATGGTGAAACCCCGTCTCTACTAAAACTACAAAAAATTAGCTGGGCATGGTGGCGCGTGTCTGTAGTCCCAGCTACTCAGGAGGCTGAGGCAGGAGAATTGCCTGAACCCAGGAGGCGGAGGTTGCGGTGAGCCGAGATCGCGCCATTGCACTCCAGCCTGGGTAACAAGAGCGAAACTCCGTCTCAAAAAAAAAAAAAAAAAAAAATCCAAAACGGGAACAAATACAGAGTTGATAAACATGCAAAAATAAATCAAACTTCACATAATTAAATAAATTCAAACATACAAAATTGATTATCTAGAAAAGTGGTAAATTTTTTTTTTCAATTATCATCTCCTTTTCTGAGCCCCCTTATATACTGCTGACAAAAATGGAAATTTTTAAAGCATTTGGCAACACAGAACAAAAACCTAAGCAAATTACCATCAGTGAGGGCAAAACACACACACATACACACACCCATGCACATGCACGCTACCTACAAGAAACACCTAGATATCCAAAACTGTATTAGTTTAAAAAAAAGTATTTTCTATTTATAAAACAAAATCCTAGGAAACCATCAAAATTATTACATATACAACATGAACCAACTTTTATGTTTATATACACACAGACAAAATATTTAAAAGGTATATGTCAAAGCATTAATAGCATAGGTATGAGCTGAGAGGAAAAATAAAAGAAAAAAACTTATGAAAAAAAGCATTAACAGTAAATTTCTGTGGGTAACAGAATTACAAGCCGTTTTTCCTTTCTTTTGCTTTATTACATTTTCTACAATGATTATATATTACTTTTATAATCAAGTAAATGAAAATTTTAGGAATTATAAATCACTATTAAAAATAATACACAGCCAAAGAATAGTCATCAAAAAGCTAAGCTGAAAACTTATTTTAAGACTTATCTTAAGAGAGGCAAGATCTCACTCTGTTCCCCAGGCTGGTTTCAAACTCCTGATCACAAGCAATCCTCCCACCTTGGTCTCCCAAAGTACTAGGATTATAGGAATGAGCCACTCACCGTACCTGGCCTGAGCCACTGCACCTGCCTGAGCCACTGCACCCAGCCTGAGCTGAAAACTTCTGATAAGAAACTGCTAAAATGAAGGCCTGGTGAGGTGGTTCCTGCCTGTAATCCCAGCACTTAGGGAGGCCGAGGTGGGTGGACTGCTTGAATCCAGAAGTTCCAGACCAGCCTCGGTAACATAGCAAAACCCCGTCTCTACTAAAAATACAAAAAATTAGCTGGGTCTAGTCCCAGCTACTTGGGAGGCTGAGGTGGGAGAATCGCCTAAGCCCAGGAGGTCAAGGCTGCAGTGAGCTGAGACTGCACCACTGCAGTTCAGCCTAGGCACCAAAGTGAGACCCTGTCTCAAAAAAAGAAAAACGAAAGGAAGGGAAGAAGGAAGGAACTGCAAAGATGACACCCAAGCTCCTAGCCTGCTATGTGCTGTAGAATCAGGATTGTTCACAGTTTTTTGTAAACTTCAGGATTTCCTCTCTGCTGTCATAAATGGAGGCCTTCCAGACACTGAATCTGTTCTTCCCACTAACGGAGAATGCTACCTGCCAAACTCTAAGACTGGGAATTTCTTATTAGAAACTATATTTTAAACGTTAGGATCAATATCTTTTTTTGTTTGTTTGTTTGTTTGTTTGAGACGGAGTTTCGCTCTTGTTACCCAGGCTGGAGTGCAATGGCGCGATCTCGGCTCACCACAACATCCGCCTCCTGGGTTCAGGCAATTCTCCTGCCTCAGCCTCCTGAGTAGCTGGGATTACAGGCACGCACCACCATGCCCAGCTAATGTTTTGTATTTTTAGTAGAGACGGGGTTTCACCATGTTGACCAGGATGGTCTCGATCTCTTGACCTCGTGATCCACCCGCCTTGGCCTCCCAAAGTGTTGGGATTACATAGGATCAATATTATACCTCACTGATAGATGACATTCATTCATTCTCTCAACAAACAGTTATTCAGTACTTACTATGTGCTAGTGACACTCTCTAACCCAGGCTGAAGCTTATTTCTGACATAAGGCTTGTAGAACAAATGTCTGTTCTTGTAAGTAGAAAACACTGGGGAGAAACTTATTTGGAAGAATGCTGAGAACATATTAAGAAAATGAATGAAAAACAGTGCTGCATGGTGAAAAACCCACCTGTTTCTTAAAGTATCCAATTGCATATTCATCTGCATATGTGAGGAAGTTCAGGATGTCATGTTTTATGTGATATTCTTTTAAATGATTCATCAGGTGTGTTCCATAGCCCTGTGTGGAAGGAAGTTGGTATACAAACAATACGTTAGATTCCGTAGAAAAAAATTTACAAATCCACCAGGAAATGGTGGCAAATTTAGGAGTTTGTATTTTTACGTACTTTACCAACCAGGGCCTTTCCTGAAGGAAATATGTTAAAACCCTTTCTTGCATTTCTTAACATTGAAAACAAGTTATAAAACCAAAATAATTCAAAATTTTTGATTCAAAGATAAAATCATCATTTGAAACTATGAGTTTTTAGTTCTTTCAAAATAACATACCAGGGCCACAAGTTCCTAGTTCAATCTTAAAGATTACTGGCGGAATATTAATATAAAAGTTTTCAGAATAAATGTTGATTATGAATTTCTGCTTATCTTTAAAGTATTTGAGATTCTCAGAGGAAAAAAAAACATGCAAAGGAAAAGTGCTAATCTACACTAGAATATTTAGTAATCCAAGTGTTTACTGTATACCACACATTGGCAACCCTTCTAAAGAATTGTATCATCACATAAATAGCATTTTAAACTTGGTCTTATCAGACCTTTCCAAGTAAGTTCTGATAAGCCCACAATCTCTGAATCAGCCAGAAAACATTAGGAAGTAACTAAAGGTAGTGAACAATGTTGAATAAACTGAGTGATTGAAATATTTTTAAAATACACAGTTTTTTCAGTGACAAAGCTTACAGAAAACATATAAATCTAATGTGATCGTTTCAGAACCTCATAAAGAGAGATAAAAGAATCCAGACACAAATATCTTCACATAAATTTTCTAGCATTTGGTGACACATTCTTCTAAAGAATTCAAATATGCTCCCAGGTATGATATCATGAAATCACAGTACCTCAAGGACAGAAGGACCTTTGGAAGTCATTTTGTCAAATTCCCCAACTCATATGAGGCTAGGGGTCTTTTGTCATCTATCATGAAAAGGCAATCTGCTAGAATACCTCCAAAGTAGGGCAATTCCTTGGTGGTGAGACAGACCAGTTCATTTTCAGGCATTATATGGTTGGGAGTTCCTTCCTAATGTTCACCCAAGATCTGGTCATTGTTACTTCGACTCAGTGAACTTAGCTCTACTCCTAGAGTTACAAAGACTCATTCCTGCTTTTAGCAACCTTTCAAGCCCTTGAAGATTCTACTCTCTCATGCATGCCCATCCCTACTTGCCCAGTCCCAAGCAAAGCACCATCAGAGCTATGGTCATTCCTCGTATGGCATGACTTTTAGACACCTTATCCAACTACTTTTTTTTCAGAGCTTTTTCTAATATAACAATGCCTCCTAAAGCATGGATCCTAGCAAGCATAATAATAAGGGGAGGGAATGTCCAATAAATAGAACAGTACCACCATCCCCCTCTTCTGCAAATTATTCTTCCACTGATGTTAGCCAAAGACATTTTAGCTTTTCCGAAACACATCACAATACCAAAACACTGAGAGTTTGAATAAAACCTGGAGAAAAAGACAAACGAACTATTTCTCTCCTTGAGGAGATGATAGTAAAATGGGGAAGATAAACACATAAACACATGTGTATAGAGGTGCACTGTTCAACAGAGTAGACACTAGCCTCATGTGGCTGTTGAGCAAGTGAAATGAGACCAGTCTAGTTTGAGACGTCCTGAAGTGTAAAAACACACTTGAAAAAAATTCTCATTACTAACATTTTATACTTATGGCATGTTCATATGACAAGAATTTTAGACATATTAAGTAAAAAATGTCAAACTTAATTTCACCTGTTGCTTTTTACTTTTTTTAATTAGCTACTCACAATTTTGAAGTTACATATGTGACTTGCATTTGAGGCTTGCATTACATTTCTGTCATGCAGTTTTGGTACAGAGTGATATATTTGTATATTCAATAGTGAAAAAGACCGTAATTGAGTGGTAAAGAGACGCAGGATAGGAGGAAAAGAAGATGCTTAAGCTAGGCCTTAAAAGAGTTTGTCAAATTGAAAACAGGAGAAGAAGATGGATTGGAAATCTAAACGTTAAGGTAAAACAAGCCTTTACAAAAGTATCATAAAAAGATACGGAAAAGTGGGTATGTAACTTAAGGATACCAAAAGGCTTCTTAAAGAAAATATAAAATGCAAAAGAATGAAGTAAAAGATTGATTATTAAGTAGAATACTTCAAATTTAAAACTTCTTCAAGGCACCATAAGTAATCGATGATACCAGAAAGGAAAGATAAATGACAAGTTAGGACGGTACAGTTGCAACACAGATTACAAAGATTTAATATCAAAAATACATAAATATCTTCTATAGGATCAACATAAAAAAAGAGATAGGATAAAAGAAAAATTGTCAAAGGCTAGAACAAGAATAAATATTGCCAGCAAATATAGAAGATATGTTTAACCTAATAGTGGTCAGAGCACTCTATCATAAAATGAAACGTTTCACTTCACTGCATGCAAATATGTTTACGGTTGATGTACCCAGTGCCGGTAGTGGTAGGGAGAACTATTCTCTTCCACACCATTAGTGAAAAATGTAAACTGGTAGACCCACTGAGAAGGCAACCTAGCAATAATTTTTTAAATTTAGACTGGCCATATCCATTCATGTAGGAATTTTGCTTCTTGGCGTCTAAGGAAACATTTCCAAACAGAACACTGACAGTGATAGAAATTACTGGAAATAAACATATATGTCTTCAATAGACAAATGATTAAATTATGTTGCATCCATACTATAAAATACTGTATAAAAATAACAAAGTAGCTCTATTATCAGCATTAATAGAAATTTCTACAATTATGAAAATGTTGTTTATCTATGTTATCCAATATAGTATTAGTCACATGTAGCTACTGAGTACATGAGTGACCAAGGAGGTAAATATTCATTTTAATGTATCTAAATACAAATTTAAACAATCATATATATGCACTAAAGCTGAAAGGCCTCTAAGACAATGTTAAGGTTTTTTTTTTTCCAGTAACCCAATGCATACAATATGAATTCCATTTATTTAAACAGGAAAACACACACACACACACACACACACACACACACACACACACACTCACCTCTTATTTGTAGGTACAGTAAGTTCCAATATATGTGTCAATACAAAAGTACCTGGAAGGATGTGAACCAAGCTGACAAAAATAGCAGGATGGTAGTGGGGGAAGTGGGATTTTTGTTTTATCTGAAAACGCATTTGTGTATGTCTTATGTAATTAAAAATTATTTCTAAAAAAATTTTTTTTCTTTTTTTTTTTTTTTTTTTAAAGATGGGGTTTCACCATGTTGGTTAGGCTGGTCTTAAACTCCCCACCTCAGGGGATCTGCCCACCTTGGCCTCCAAAGTGCTTGGATTACAGGCATGAGCCACCATACCGAGCCAAAAAAAATTTTTTTAATTGGAAAAAAGCAAAGAGTTGGCCAGTTGGAGTGAACTGCACGTACACAGGAAAATTAATGTCTAAAAATTAGTAAGAAATGTGTCTTCTGACAAAATTCACTTTAACATGGATGTTGATGCAGGAGAGATTTTGTTCTATGCACCATCTTGTAAGGAGTTAATAGAAACTGTAAATTTGTCCCCTTCATCTGCAATCCAATTAATTTTACCCGAGAGCAACAATGGTTCTTTGGTAAATAGCTTCTCAAAACCTGCATAAGATATTTTTCAGCAGTGACCACAAATTTGTCATCTCTCCAAAAAATTTTTCCAGATTCCAAGTTGCTTATGAGAAGGAGCTGTGTCTTTTAACTTGAACTTCTTCTATATCTAACTAGCATTTGTGACTAGCAGCCATGGTAGCTTAAGCAGTGCCTTAGTTAGAGAGGCAGTCACAACATAAAGCTATTATAAGCAAATGTTCATTTAGATTTTAACCCCAGACCTATTTCCCCTTGTTTGTACGCCTTTATTTTTACCTGCCACCAAAAGGATCATTTTCTAACCATCTGGTAACTTCAGTGTTTATTTAAATACTATGGCAAACAAACATTAGCTACATAATTTTATTTATTTATTTATTTATTTTTCTTTTTTTTTTTTTTTTTTTTGAGATGGAGTTTCACTCTTGTTACCCAGGCTGGAGTGCAACGGCGCGATCTCGGCTCACCGCAACCTCCGCCTCCTGGGTTCAGGCAATTCTCCTGCCTCAACCTCCTCAGTAGCTAGGATTATAGGCACGCGCCACCATGCCCAGCTAATGTTTTGTATTTTTAGTAGAGACGGGGTTTCACCATGTTGACCAGGATGGTCTCGATCTCTTGACCTCGTGATCCACCCGCCTGGGCCTCCCAAAGTGCTGGGATTACAGGCGTGAGCCACCGCGCCCGCCAGCTACATAATTTTAAAGCTGCATATAATATCAAATTCAAATTGATTTTAGATGATAAGATATTCTAAAATCAGGAGAGGAGCTTCCAGTAAATTCTCAAATGTTATCTTGTGTTTTCAGCACAATAAATTCACCTAAAAATCTAATTTAAAGAATTCACAGGAATTTGTTTATCAGCATGAGTCTCCAAAATGACCGGATACAGATTTTAAAGAGACATTTAGCCCAGATTTTTAATACAGTAAATTAACACTTAAAATGTCTACTTATGAGCCGGGAGCGGTGGCTCACGTGTGAAATCCCAGCACTTTGGGAGGCCAAGGCGAGTGGATCACAAGGTCAGGAATTCAAGACAGGCCTGGCCAACATGGTGAAACCCCAAGTCTCTACTAAAAACACAAAAATGAGCTGGGCGTGATGGTGGGCGCCTGTAATCCCAGCTACTCAGGAGGCTGAGGCAGGAGAATTGCTTGAACCCAGGAGGCAGAGGTTGCAGTGAGCCGAGATCACGCCAGCCTGGTTGACAGAGCAAGACTCCATCTCAACAACAACAACAAAAAAAATATGCTTATGGCTGGGCACAATGGCTCATGCCTATAATCCCAGAACTTTGGGAGGCTGTGGAGGGAGGACCACTTGAGACCAGGAGTTTGAGATCAGCCTGGGCAACATAGGGAGACCCTATCTCTACAAAAAACAAATCAGCCAGGCATGGTGGTACACACCTGTGATACCAACTACTCAGGATGCTGAGGTGGGAGGAATCACCTGAGTACAGCAGGTCATGGACACAGTGAGCCATGATCGTGCCACTACACTTTAGCACAGACAACAGAGCAAGACCCCGACTCAAAAAAATAAAAAATGAAAATAAAAATAAAACCTCTACTTATAAATTTGCTGTTTTCAACAATACATGCTATAGCCACTGGGACTCAGTTTTACTCCATATTGGAGCAGTGCTTCCATGTTGTCTAATGTTGCTGGCTTGGCAGAGTTCAGCAACCTTTATCTTAGACTACACGCCAGTGAAAATGTCAATATTTTGGGCAGTACGATGTCTCAAAAGTTGTTCATTAATCACTAATGACACAGGACAATAAAAGGATCAGGAAATTGGCTGGGCACAGTGGCTCACAACTGTAATCCCAGCACTTTGGGAGGCCAAAGCAGGTGGATCACCTGAGGTCAGGAGTTTGAGACCAACCTGGCCAACATGGTGAAACTCTGCCTCTACTGAAAATACAAAAATTAGCTGGGCATGGTGGCTAGTGCCTGTAATCCCAGCTACTCGGGAGGCTGAGGCAGGAGAATCACTTGAACCCAGGAGGCAGAGGCTGCAGTCAGCCGAGATCACACCACTGCACTCCAGTCTGGACAATGAGAGCCAAACTCTGTCTCAAAAAAAAAAAAAAAAAATTAATGAACGGTTTCTCCCATTCTTACTTTTACTAAAGGTTGGGTTTTTACCATTCTCTCTCTCTCTCTCTCTCTCACACACACACACACACACACACACACACACAACTCTCTCTCTCTCTCTCTCACCTCATCCATTCTGTTTTGAAAGACTAATCTTCATTTTCTAAAACTACAATTTCAAGTCACTTACAAGAAGTGATTTCTTTTCTTGTTCTTCCTACTGAGTTTGTGATACTTGGCCACCTTCCTTCAAGTCTTTAGAAAATTACATGGTTTGGGGGGAAAAAAAATAAATTGCCTTTCTGGAAAGTAATAAGACAAAGTATCCAATTCATATTAAATGTTTTCAGTTTCCCTCTAATATCCCTAAAAGTGTCCAAGTCAACCTTAATCAACCTTTCCAAACAAGGTGTAAAGCTACCTTTGAAAATAAAAATTATCCCATCTTTTTCTAAAATTACAAACCAAGGACATTATTTTCTAGGTCTTCTCCCTAAGAAAAGCCAAATAAAATTTTTCTTTAAGTAAGTTCCTAAACTTTGAACATTTGGAAACATCTGGACATTTGGACATTTGAACATTTGGACATTTCTCACTTTAGCTAGTGAGGAATAATGATAAACACAGCAATAGCACCATCTAAAGACACACTGTCAGAATTCCTTGAAAATGAGCCAGCAATCAGTTTCTAGTAAATGTGGGTCTTCACCTTCCCCAGTCAGAATGATGAATGTAAGATTGCTAAATTGCATTTGCCCTTTGATGCTTAGTGGTAGGAGTCAAAGACAAAAAGCTCCACTTGTGCTTTGTGAGAATAAATACATCGCAGCAGCTATAATTAGTACAGAGGCCGGGCACAGTGGCTCACGCCTGTAATCCCAGCTACTCAGGTGGCTGAGGCATAAGAATCACTTGAACCCAGGAGGTGGAGGTTGCAGTGAGCAGATAACATCACTGCACTCCAGCCTGAGAGACAGAGCAAGACTCTGCCTCAAAAAAAAAAAAAAAAAAAAAAATCAGAATTTCAATTTAAAATATTGGTACTGTGGCCAGAGAGTGAAGCTGTTAGTGAAATCTAAATTACCAACAGTGCAGGCTGTGCCCCTAATGCAGGGAATGATTCCTTTCAGGTACTCACTTTTTGTTTCTGCAAATGGCATTGCTTCTTTGAAGCTGAAGGAGTCAACGAAATACTTAGAGCAGCACTGTCTAATACAGAAGCCACTGGCCACATGTGCCTATCAAGCACTTGAAAGACAGCTTATCTAAACTGAGATGTGCTGTAAATGTAAAATACATGCTTGGTTTCAAAGAGTGAGAACAAGGCTGGGCATGGTTGTTCATGCTTGTAATCCCAGCACTTTGGGAGACCAGGGTGGGCAGATCACCTGAAGTCACAAGTTCAAGACCAGCCTGGCCAACATGGCGAAACACCATCTCTACTAAAAATACAAAACTTAGGCAGGCATGGTGGCATGTGCCTGTAACCTCAGCTACTCGGAAGTCTGAGGAGGGAGAATCACTAGAACCCATGAGGAGGAGGCTACAGTGAGCCAAAACTGCACCACTGCACTCTAGCCTGGGCAACAGTGTGACCCTGTCTCCAAAAAAAAAGTACAGAACCAAGAATGTAATGTAACAGGTCTCCATAATTCTTTGTGACACTGAATGTCTGTTGCAGTTATATTAATAATACACTTTGGATATATATGGGTAAAATAAAACAGGCCAGGTGCGGTGGCTCACACCGTAATCCCAGCACTTTGGGAGGCCGAGGCGGGCGGATCACAAGGTCAAGAGATCAAGACCATCCTGGCCAACATGGTAAAACCCCATCTCTACTAAAAACTATAAAAATTAGCTAGGCATGGTGGCACACGCCTGTAGTCCTAGCTACTCGGGAGGCTGAGGCGGCAGAACTGCTTGAACCCAAGAGGCGGAGGTTGCAGTGAGCTGAGATTAAGCCACTGCACTCCAGCCTGGCACCTGGCGACAGAGCAAGACTGTCTCCAAAAAAAAAAAAAAATTCCAAAATTAATCTCACTGGATTCCACTTGCTTTTTTTAAAAAACAACTACTAGAAAATTTAAAAGTACATATATATGTGCTTTTATAACCTCTTATTTGCAAGTTGCCTTATATTTCTATTGGACACATTGCTTTAGACCTTCTTCTAATTTTTCTCAGCATCCATCTTTATCCTGAGCTGCTAATCTTTAGTGCGCCATGAAATCCTAAATGAATAACATTCTTTTTTTTTTTTCCAGATGGAGTTTTACTTTTATTTCCCAGACTGGAGTGCAGTGGCACGATCTTGCAACCTCTGCCTTCTGGGTTCAAGCGATTTTCCTGCCTCAGACTCCCAAGCAGCTGGGATTACAGACATGTGACACCACACCCAGCTACTTTTGTATTTTTAGTAGAGACAGGGTTTCACCACATTGGTCAGACTGGTCTCAAACTCCTGACCTCAGAAGATCTACCCGCCTTGGCCTCCCAAAGTTCTGAGATTACAGGTGTGAGCCACTGTGCTCAGCCCTAAATGAGTAACATTCTAGGGCCACGTTTTCTGGTTCTCTTTTCTTAAAAGCAAGAAAGTAGAACAGGACAAGGTCTAGATGTGAGCTCTTTCTGTCAGTTCAGAGTCTAGTTTATTCTTGCCAGACTGTGACACCAACTGCAATACCCATAAAACACAGACAGTTCCCGGAAAGGAAGGGACCTATGCCAAAGACAACTGAGAAGGTAAATTAGCAACATAAAAAACAAAAAGACACTCCAACACTTGCCAAACCCTACAGGAATAACTACTGACATTTATTCATAAATTTACATGGTTTCCCTTATTGAATTTCTTTAGTCCTTGTCTTTCTTTAGGGACAAGGTCATAAGAAATCTTTCTGAAGTGTAAGCTGCCTAAATCACCTTTCTAATCCACATTAACTATATCGTTTCCAGTGGTTCAGTGTCACTAATTGTGTGTACATGTTTGTGTGTGTGTGTAAATTTAACAATGAACGGTGAGGTTTATTTTCAAATATCCCTTCATTTGCTATAGACTACACTTGAGTTACATGTTGAACTTGTACAGTATCCTGGTACCTTGCCCCGAAGGTACCTTGTCCAACAAAGTCCAACAAAGTCCTGGTACCTTGTCCAACAAAGTCCAACAAAGTCCTACAAAGCCTGGTACCTTGGCCCAAAGTCCAACAAAGTACAACCCTACTTGTTGGTAGGTGAAACCATTTACTCTCCTCACACATATACACAAACACTCAGAGTGAGACAGAGGTCCCCAACCCCCAGACCATTACCAGTCCATGGCCTGTTAGGGACCAGGCCACATAGCAGGAGGTGAATGGCAGGCAGGTGAGCATTACCACCTGAGCTCTTCCTCCTGTCAGATCAGTGGTGGCACTGGACTCTCCTAGGAGCATGAACCCTATTATGAACTGCACGTGCAAGGGATCTAGGTTGCATGCTCCAAATGAGAATCTAACTAATGCCTGATAATCAGAGGTGAAGAAGTTTCATCCCAAAACGGCCTGTGGAAAAACTGTCTTCTGCAAAACCAGTCCCTGGTACCAAAAAGGCTGGGGACGGCTGGAGTGAGAGGACTATTCCCAGAAAGTCCTTAACTCCACTTTCAGCCTTCTCTGGACATGGCACAGAGAGATCTTCCCAAGCCCTGCAGCCTTAGTAAGAAGCCCCACATCCTGCTTTTCTTCTAAGACCCTGGGTTACCCTTACCTTGACTTGCTCATTTGAGGTTACAGCACAGAAGACAATCTCTGTGAATCCTTGAGATGGAAACATACGGAAACAGATACCACCAATAACACGGCCATCTTTAATTAAAGCAAGGGTTTTGTGTTTCCTGAAAGAATAAGATTATGTCAAAGTTTTACGAATCCTAGTTATATAAATATACTTTTTGGGGTGTTCCTTATTCACCAACTAAGAAAGAGAGACATGTCCTAAGTTTCTATAAAAATTTCCTTCATGTAGCCCCTATCTTGCTAGACCATTCTTTTATCTGAACTTTTTAAAGCAAGCTTGCCTGCACAAGATGTCATCGGCACTCCCATCAGAACAAAATATCAGTCACCTAAGAAGTGCCTGAGGTTTACAAATAGAGAACAGAGTATGTGCAGATGTGCTCTGGAACTGCACATCCAGTGCCAAGGAGGGGTCAGGGAGCAGGAAGTCATGGACAAACATGGTATGTGTCTCTGCACAGTTAAGTCTTACTCCAAAATATTATAGAAACACTATGAAAAAGAATTAAAAATCTACATATACAATTTACAAAACTCTGCATTATGGAATCCTTTCCTCTGTCTAAAGCATCACTCTGAATTGTCACAGGCATGGATCACAGTCCCCATAGGCTACTGGGCTATATATGTTCAAACAAATTCAATTAAAGAAGTTTAGTTCTTTGGGATTTTGTGGATTTTTCTTTTTTTAAGCAATGGATTTTCAAAGTTAACTGTCTTATATCCCAATTGCCCACAGACTTGGGCAATAATGGTACCTAGTTAAGATACCAAAACCAATATTTTGACTATGAAAAAAGTAGAACATCTCAGGGTTTACATTCTCTCACTGCTATAAAGAATGAAGCACAGGATAGTCATAGTCATCAGCAATGGAATATAAAGCTTATTATTAACAAGAAAATTTATAAATTGCTGAAAATTAATCTTAGCACTTTCAGACACGAAAATTAGCTTGGTGTAGCTCTGTATCCACAGCGAGACAGGAGCAGCAGTATTCGGTGGATGACTATGGCTGACTTTCACTATCTAAGCAGTTCCTCTTTCATTTAAAAAGGAAATGAGGAAGAAGGCACAGAAAGTACCACTTACGGGTCAAAGACGAGCCGCGTGATGTATTCTTTTGGCATTCGGGGCAGCTGGTGGGAGAAAACGTTCTGTAGTCCAACCAGCCACATCAGGATCTTCTTGTTTGGTTTCTGGTTGAGGGAATTGCCAACCACGTGGAATTCAATTACACCCCTGCGCTCTTCCAACCTTGCCGCCTCATCCCTGGCCGAATGTGCTGACAGAAAATTGGTCTGAGATGCAAGAGACAGGAAAAAATTACACAGAGCTATTCTCTCAAGACTGTGGGGATGGGACACATCCAAGCTTCTCTTCTTTGTTCTAATAAGATACACAGCTGTGGATTTTCAGGGTCCTAAATACACACGTGTGCATACACATACACACAGAGACACGTACATGTACAAGTTATAAAGACAAGATAGAAAAGGGAGTAAAGCATTTTGAGAAACTGGAGTATATGATATGTGTACATGGATGATATTCAGTGTAGACTAGGGGTCAGCAAACTTTTCTGTGAAGGGCCAGAGAGAAAATACTTTGGACGTTGTGAGCCACAAGGTCTTTGCCACAACTACACCTTCTGCAGCTATAATGCAAAAGCATCCACAGACAATATGCTAAAGAATGGGTGTAGTGCTGTTCTGATAAAACTTTATTTTAAAAAACAGTAAGCAGACAAAATGTGGCCCGTGGGTTATAATTTGCCAACCTCTGACTTAAAGGAATCCTCTCCAGCTGAGCTTGAAGGACCTTGGGGATCAGAGATCCAAATTCTCATTACAGGCCCAATAGCAGCTCTCATGTATATATTCTTAACACCTCTTTTTAAAGAACAGTTTTCTTTCCAGAGGATATCTATTAACCTACACTCAACCACAGCTAGAAGCACAACCATGTGCCAGCACTTTAAACTCCCCATCTTATTTAATCTACCCAGTGGTTTGCAAGTAAATGCTCCACAAACAGCTCTTCAGGGAAGGAAAGCCCTAACTGGTGACACTTCATCTCATTACTCCAGAAACTGGCAATCCAGGTAACCAGGTGCCACTGTGGTCAATTTCAAGCTACCAACATATGGAACAATCAGCTCACAAAATTTCTGAAAATTAAACATTTTCTTGTGCATTCCAGTACAAGCCAGCTCCAGTCCACCAGCAAATATTAACATATCTAAAATATTTTGAAATGTGTGACTGCCTCCTGATGCGGTTTGAATGTGTGCCTCCTCCAAATCTCATGTTGAAATGTAATCTCCAGTGTTGGAGGTGATGCCTAGTGGGAAGTGTTGGATCTTCAGGGCAGATCCCTCATGAATGGCCTAGCACCACCCCCTTGTTGATGAATGGGTTCTTGCTCAGATAGTTCCTATGAACTTTTGTGGCTTAAAGGGGTCTGGCTCCTCCTTCTCATTCTCTTGTTCCCTTTCTACGTGATGTCCCACTTCACCCTGTACCATGAGTAAAACTTCCCTGAGGCCTCACCAGAAGCTGAGCAGATGCTGGTGCCATTCTTGTACAGTCTGCAGAACTGTAAGCCAATTAAAGCTCTTAAAAAAAAAAAAAAAAAAAAAAATTACCCAGTCTCAGGGATTCCTTTGTAGCAATGTAATAGACTAGAACAAATCCCCATTTTATAGCTGAAAAAACTAAACTCAGCAAATCTGTAAAGTTATTAAATCCCTAAAAAACTATAGTCTTAAACCCTCACAGACTGGGTATCTAGAAGGAAATGGAAAGATAAATTTTATAAAGATATCTTTCTATTATAACATTCTGGTTCTCTGAAGTATCCTCAATATCATAAAATAAATACTTAAGGAAACATGACAAATTGAAAATTAACACTGTAATATAATCTCTAAGCCATTTCTACATTTCCTGGAAGCTGTCAGAAATGTCTTAAGACAGATATGTCTTAAGAAATGTCATTGGCCGGGCACGGTGGCTCACACCTGTAATCCCAGCACTTTGGGAGGCCAAGCCAGGCAGACCACGAGGTCAGAAGTTCAAGACCAGCCTGGCCAACATGGTGAAACCTTGTCTCTACTAAAAATACAAAAATTAGTTGGGCATGGTGGCAGGTGCCTATAATCCCAACTACTTGGGAGGCTGAAGCAGGAGAATAGCTTGAACTCAGGAGGCAGAGGTTGCCATGAGGCAAGATAGTGCCATTGCAATCCAGCCTGGAATGATAGAGCAAGACTTGATCTCAAAAAAAAAAAAAAAAAAAAAAAAAAAAAGAAGAAATGACAGCAGCACTTTCACCAAAAATTATTTACTTGAATCTAACCTTTAGTAAAAAAATCAACAAATCCAAATAGAGGGACCTTATGCAAAACTAGCAACCAAGACTCTTCACCAATGACAGTGCTGCAAAAGATCAAAAAAGGGCTGGGGAATCGTTTTAAAGGTGACTAAAGAAATGAAGAGATAAGAACTAAATACAATGCACAGTCCCTAACTGATCCTTCAACAACAACAAAAGTTATAAAGGATGTCATCTGGATATAGGAGAAATTTAAATATGGTCTTATATTAGGCCAGAGGTCAGCAAACTTTTCAGCAAAAAGCCAAATAATAAATATTTCATACTTCGCAAGCCACACATTCCCCATCTCAATTATTCAAATTTACAGTTGTAATGCAAAGACAGCTGCAGACAATATGTTTCAATAAAACTTTATTTGAAAAAAAAAACAGCCAGTGGACCAGATTTGGCTTGCAGGCTGTAATTCAACAACCCTGTATTAGAAAATATTGTAACCATGCTAAATTTTCTAAGAGTAATGACTGCATTGTGGTTATGTAAGAGAATAGCTTCCTTATTCTTATGAGATACAGTATATGCAAAAGCAGTTAGGTGTAAAGTATTATCACATGTGTTTTTAATTCTGAAATGGTTCCAAATGGTTCATGAGGAGGAGGTAGAGAGAGAAAGAGAGTATATGAGAGAGTGCAGAGAGAAAGAGAGAAAGCAAATGTGGCATAATGTTAACTGCTGAATCTAAGTGAAGAGTCTATGGATTTTTATCACAGAATGTTTGCAACATTTATGAGGGCTTGAAATTTTTCAAGATAAAAAGCTGGGAACGATGCCTTCAACTGTGAGATTATTAGTAAGTGGACCTGTGATGTGATATTCATCAAGGGGAATTACCTCTTGATCAGTTGTTCCTGCCCTCTCCACACTGACCACCAGGTTAAATGCAAACCAGGGTAGCATAACATGTTAACTCTCAGCATTAGCATCCCCACTTCTGACAGCTGGAGTGGCCAGGAGAGCAGAAGAGGTCTACCAGCTGGCTGCCCAGGTTTACCCTGCTGACCTCTGGTCCAAGCATTGCTGCAGGGTCCGTGATGGTAGACATAACCTCGTTGATTAATTCCATCGGAATATCCCCCATAACTCGGGGTTTCTTGGCCTCCTCCAGAATATGAGAATCAGTCATTTTCCTCTTTTCTCCTATGATGATCAAAATAAAAGGCAAACAATGGGTCGTTCTAAACACAAAACAAGTAATACATGCCAACTAATTTTCTAACAGCATTGATGGGTATGGAGGTCAACTCCTTCTTTACCACCAGGGGAAAGGGTGACAAAGGAAGATAGGAAAGGGAACGGAGAAGCTCACAATAACTGCCAACCCAATTCACTCTCAATATTTTCCACTTTCTATGATGATTTTTAACTAGACACATGAAATATTAAGGCACATGTTTCTTCATCTGCAAATGCAAAGGGATGATTCTATCCATTGTTTATTAGTAATCTCTAATATAGTCTCTTTGAGAACAGAGAACATGGTCCATATGACAAAGAAGTGTCAAAATGTTCTGAAACTTGCCTTTTGGTCTAAAATAAGAACAATCTTTGGTGAATGTCCAGTGTCTTCTTGGAAAGAATGTGTATTTTCCAATTTTGATTTCTATAACTCCATTAGCTAAAGCTTACTGATCATGTTTTATGGGCTTCTAGAGCTTTACTGCTATTTTTTTTTTTTTTTTTTTTGAGACAGAGTTTTGCTCTTGTTACCCAGGCTGGAGTGCAATGGCGCCATCTCGGCTCACCGCAACCTCCGCCTCCTGGGTTCAGGCAATTCTCCTGCCTCAGCCTCCTGAGTAGCTGGGATTACAGGCACACGCCACCATGCCCAGCTAATTTTTGTATTTTTAGTAGAGACGGGGTTTCACCATGTTGACCAGGATGGTCTCGATCTCTTGACCTCGTGATCCACCCGCCTTGGCCTCCCAAAGTGCTGGGATTACAGGCTTGAGCCACCGCGCCCGGCCTTTACTGCTATTTTTATCTGCTTGACCTGTGAATAACTCAGATGTTTGTTTAAACTCTCAATGCTGGTTGATTTAATTATTTCTCTTATAGTCATGTTAATTCCACCCCCCCAAATATATACAGAAATCATTTTGCATTAGGCTTTGGGCTTTATTGGTTGGTTATTGCTGTGTAATAAACCCCAAATGCAGTCTTAAAACCATAATAACTTACCATCAGAGTTCACTCATTCGGTGTGTTGCCTGATAGGTGGCTGGTTTCAGCTAATCTCATTCAATCTTGGCAGGCTTGCTCATGAGTCTACACATTGACTGGAATCTCTGTGCTGAGCTTGGCTATACACACACACGTATGCATATGTATGCATGTTTATTATGTATATATGTCTATATTTTTTATATTTGAAATATACTATACATTGTTTATTTTTAATAAACAAAACGATGAATTTAACTTTTTTATTTTAAAATGACATACTTTATCTTTTACAATGCTTTTTTGCCTTAAAATGATGCCTCACAAAGTGAGCAGGGCCACTGGCCTATCAAGCGGATGCAATCTCACCATTCCACACAATAGGAGAGGCCATGCAGAGAGAACTTTCTTCAAGTTTCCTCATGGGATTGCATGGTAGTTTTTTTCTCCTTTCTATTCTCATGTTTGGTTTTTCCTGTTTTTTTTTTTTTTTTCTGACATAGCATTTATTTATTTTTACAAGTAAATTTTTTAAATTTTTAAGATGTGCAAATCTAATTTATTTCCTCACATGTGAATCCCACTGCTATCTCAATATAACATTCTCCATATAGCATTCTATCTTTACTTGAAAAGGAGCAGAACAATATAAAGTAACTTGATTGTAGAAGATTCTTCCAGAAATACCACAAATTATTTACTAAATGGCTTTTGTTGAGTTCTTATCTTTACAACTCTTTTGTTGTTTTCAGAGACAAGTAATGATATTTTCAGACATTTGACCAATAATCCTCAAATTCCATGATTCCCTAAGAGTAATGCTGCAAACTCTTTCATAGCTGGGGTTTGTACTTGATATGCTTTCTGTCTGTTAGACTGTTAATAGTGTTTACGATTTAAAAAAAAAAAAAAATCCGAGGCTGAATCCAAGCTCACTGGTAAAGACTTTCTGCCTTGATTAGTGATATCTCCCTTGGAAGTGAAGGGAATGATGGCATATGCTAAATATTTGGTACTTCTTAAATTATAAAAAAGTCCTCTTCTTTCCCTCTTTCATGGTACTTCTTTTATTTAAAAATTTGGTCATATCCAAGATTTGTCTGATGTCAAGTCTCTGGATGGAAATGCAACCTTCAAAACATTCTATAACTGCAAAATGCTTCTAGGATTAAGAGATATTTTTGCCCATGTGGTCGATTACATTAATGGCCAAATTCTTTACCCTCTTGGTATCTACACTCTTTGCCATGTGACTTTGCAGTTATTCCTACGAAAGGAATAGACTACATGTTTCCACTTCTGTACCCCTCGACTCTGAGTTCAACCATGTGACTTGGTTTGGATGACAGAATGAGGCGGAAGTCAGCAGGGCCTGGTGGCTCACACCTGCAATCTCAGCCTTTTGGGAGGCCGAGGTGGGTGGATCACTTGAGATCAGGAGTTCAAGACTAGGCCTGGCCAATATGGCAAAACCCACCTCCACTAAAAATACAAAAATTAGCCAGGTGTGGTGGCAGGTACCTGTAATCCAGCCACTTGGGAGGCTGAGGCAGGAGAATTGCTTAAACCTAGGAGGTTTAGGCTACAGTGAGCTGAGACCGCACCACTACACTCCAGCCTGGGTGACAGAGTGAGATTCCATCTCAAAAAAAAGAAAAAGAAAAAAAGAATGTGGCAGAAGTGATGGTTTACAAGTTCCAAGCCTAGGCTTCAAGAGACTGTGTACTTCTTCCTGCCCTCTGTCATCACAAGAAGTACATGTTCTCGGTGGCCCAATATCCCCAGGAAAATGATGAGAAATACATGGAGCAGAGTTGCTTCAGCTTAAGTGCTCCAGCCAAGCCAAACCCAAAACAGAGATTCTAATCAATGGGTAACTTGCAAGCAAGCCCAGTCAAGATTGAGTGAGACTAGCTGAAATCAGTCAACTCTCAGGCAACACACCAAATGAGTGAACTATGACAATAAGTTATTACAGTTTTAAGACGGCAATAACTAACCAGTACAGCTAAAAGCCTAATACAAAGTGATTTCTAGCCATTAAAATCCTGGACATGCACAATCTGTAGTTGGTCTAAGTCTAACTTTTGCACTCCTCAGGTAATGGAGCTAATAGGGCAAGTCACAGCCCTCTCTTACCCCCTCTTAGGAGCTTACCTGGGTTTGCCTCAAGTCCAGAAGAGGCTTTGCAGACAGGACTGCTGCTTCCTGCATTTGGCTGCTCAAGGGAAGATGAGGTTGAATTGTATGAAATTGTCCCAGCCACAGGAGGTGGACTGATAACTGCCCAGGCAAAAGGAGAAGAAGGTATTAGATGACTGACTCCTTTCTTAGGCAACAAAAAACCAAGGGCACATGAGACCACTCCATTCCTACCCAATGCCACAAAATAAATCATACTTAAAACATAAGCTAGAAGGAATCAAGATTATAAAGACAGTAGGGATTATAATTCATTAAATAAAGATATGAGTCCATATTGATAAAATAACAAATGAATAAGTAAAGAAATAAGTGGAGATGAGGCAAAGCTTTTCCTTATAGAAGAATACCAAAAAAGAAATAAGAAAGAAATTGATGGAAGTTAGAAAAAAAAAATCACTATTTGGCAGCCACCACATGAAAACTGATCTGGGGACGATCATGTGTGTAGGCTAAACCCTGTGAGTATAATTTTGATGAAGACAGGATATTTATACAGTCTCAAGATATCTCCCCACAAAAGTATTTTTTTATTAAAAAGGAAAGGTGGTAATACTGCAGTGGAGAAAGCTGGTGACCACCACCAGAATCACGTGATCAAACTTAACACTAACAATGACGGGACAAGCCAACATCACATGCCTCCTGATGCAACGGAAAAACTGCAATAAACCACATTACTGAGACAACAGGCAAAAACAGAAGACAGCCTATAGCTTAGATAACAGTACTATATCAACATTAAATTTGCTGACAGGAAACCATCCTGTTTTTATGTTAGAGAATATATGAGAAACATCAAAATTACTAAAGGGGCATGAGATTTATAACTTTCAACTAATTTGGCGGAAAAATATATTTATTTTTGGAATTTAGTGGAAAAAATATATATTTATTTATGTTTCCACTAATTTAGTGGAACAAATATATATTTATTTATGCTATATATTTATTTACATATATAAGTATATATTATCTATCTCTTTCTCTTTTTTCTCTCTCTCTACTCCTCCCCTAAGTTTTTTATTTATATATATATATATATATATATACACACACATACACATACTAATTTAGGAGAAAAAATATATTATATATTTATATATAACATATAAATAAAATATATAATACATATGTAAATGTATTGGTATATTATAAAAATATTTTTTTCTCCTAAATTATTATATATATAAAACAGTATGTGTGTGTGGGTGTGTGTGTGTGTGTGTGTGGGTGTGTGTGTGTGTGTAAAACAGTATATATAAAAACCTTAGAGGAGGAGGAGAAAGAGAAAAAAGAGAAAGAGAGAGGGGCAGAGAAAGGGTAATAATAAAGCAAAAATGGTAAAATGTTAACAACTGGTTTATAATTGGGTAAAGGATACAAAATATACAGGATTTCTTTGTCCTCTTCTTGTAACTCTACTATGAGTTTGATAGTATTTCCACATAAATAGGTTTTTTTGTTTTTGTATTTTAGAAAAGGCCATTGTACAGAGTAGGATGCTGCTTTGCTGGCTGTGTTGCTGACTGGTAGCTGATGGGATGAGAGCTGATGAGGGGTGCAGACATTCTCAATAACACTGTTCACATACAGGACCCAGCATGGCAGTACAGACAACTGTCAGACAGAATGTCCATCTAAGTTTCAACACAGCCAGAGTTCAGTCAACAGAGGACATTCCCAACAGCCAAGAAGGCCATAAAATAAGCAAACTAAGCAAGAGAGATACCAATCCATAGCACTTCTAAGTGAATAGCTGGTGGTTTGTCAAAAATCAAAATATACTGAAGTGTCAAGCTCTATGTTTTTTTCTCCCAGCATATAGGCCTTCTGAATTTCAAACCATACTGGAGTGATTCTGAACAAAGAGAAAGCTCTGGTGATTCAGAAGACATCTGAGTATGTTGTAAAGTTTCATTTAGAATGAAACTCCTTAAGAATGTCATTTATTACAGTCGCATCGATGTGCAGACATGCCAATTAAGTAGATGATTACACTCTTCTTTTCCCCCAAGAGAACACACTGCAATTACAGTAGAACAAGAGAAGACAGCCCGCTTCTGCCAGTTTCAGGTAACACTCAAGTATACAATCCAACTTAACTTGGTGACAACTTTAGCCACAGAAAAAAGAATAGAACTCCCATAGGGTCACAGACGACAACCTCTTGCTTCTCCATCCTTTACTATGACAGATAACAATGTGGCTGGAAGTTGAGCAGATTGAAGAAGTTTGAGCAAACAAGGGTCAAGGGGGGTTTTCACACAGAAAGAAGTCCTCTCGCCGGGCGCGGTGGCTCAAGCCTGTAATCCCAGCACTTTGGGAGGCCGAGGCGGGTGGATCACGAGGTCAAGAGATCGAGACCATCCTGGTTAACATGGTGAAACTCCGTCTCTACTAAAAATACAAAACATTAGCTGGGCATGGTGGCGCGTGCCTGTAATCCCAGCTACTGAGGAGGTTGAGGCAGGAGAATTGCCTGAACCCAGGAGGCGGAGGTTGCGGTGAGCCGAGATCGCGCCATTGCACTCCAGCCTGGGTAACAAGAGTGAAACTCCGTCTCAAAAAAAAAAAAAAAAAAGAAAGAAGTCCTCTCCACAGACCCACCAGAGGAGAACTACGTTGATTCTGCCAAATAACTTTGGTCCCCCAATACCTAAAGAATGAAACTGTTCTTCACTCATTCCTTCCACAACTGTATGCTGTACATTGGCAATGCACACCAAAACAGTGCGATGTAGTGGTTAGAGTTCTGGCTCTCTTAATACAGTGTAATATTTAGGAATTAGATAATGATGTAAAACCCAATTCCATCACTTACAAAGTCTATCTTGGGCAATTTGTTGCTCCTCCCTGAGCTTCTATTTCCTCAACTATACAAAGGAGATCATAATTCCAGCTTCCCAGGCTTTGTGAAAAGGCTTAAAGATCTCAAGGAAGCTTCTTAGCCAAGCACTTAATAAATGGATCAGTTATTATTGTGACAAAACTGGTTCTCTGACCATCAAAAAGCTGCATTCACAGGAGATAAAGGACACACTGAAACAATGGGGCTAGAATAATATGAGGTGAGTATTGTCTAACACAGTCATTGTCAAATGTTGCTGCACATTAAAATTACCTGGGGAACCTTTAAAAGTCCTAATATCCAGACCATACCCCAGGCCAATAATCTCACAGTCTGTTGGAATGGCACTCAGATATCAGTACACAGTGCATTTCAAATCTCCATGGGTGATTCTATTGTGCAGCCATGTTTGAGAACCAAGGATAGAATATATTCAAGGCTCTGTGAAAGTCTGGAAGAAAAACGATCCAGCCCTTGCTAGAGAGGATGGGAGAACTTAGAAAAGAGTTTGTAGAAGAAATGCCATTTGAAAGTTAGGTGAGATCAAACCAAAGGTAAAGTGAATAGCACAGGTACAGAGGGAGCAATGTAAAGGATATGTCCAGTAACCACAGAGAACGTGTCCACTAAGCGCTGACTGCTCACTGTAGAAGAAACATGTAACAGGTGCAGACAGGCCCAAAGCACTACTGGTTTTGGACCAGAGATACATGAAATTATGACCTCAGGTTAAAAAAAAAAAAAAAAAAAAACACAATGATGTTTTTTTGACACGTTTTTGGTAATGAGCTCAAACAAAAAGAGGATGAGTCAAATAAAATTCTTCATTCACTAGTACTTTGGTTTGTAGGGACTGAGTTATATTTGTATCTAAATTTGAACTCTAGATGAAAACCTTTTTTAAAAACCACCTCTCAAATGCATTATGCTGAGTTAAAGTTGTCAGTCTCAAAAAGCTATCTACTATATGATTCCACTCATATGACATTCTGGAAAAGGCAAAACTATAGGAACAAAAAAACAGATCACTGCTTGACAGAGGTGGAGGTAGGACTGTGAATGCACTACAGAGAGGTACAAGGGAATCCATCTGGAGGGATGCCTCTGTTCTATATTTTGATGGTAACTAACGATGATTACTCAAGTACCTGTGTTTGTCAAAACACAGTAGAGTGAAAAGAGTATATTTGGCCATATATATAAATTATACTTCAATTTTGTTTTTAAAGCAAGAATAATTTTTTTCTTTGCTGAAGGCATTAGAAGCAATACTCACACATTGTTACACATTGACCTAGAGCACTACAAAAAAACTCCTGACATCAAAATTCTGCATCCTGTCTTTCCCCATGGCCAGATATAAACTATTTTGGCATTTCTTGCCAAACCTCTCCATTGAGTCTTTCTAGTGTCAAAGGCAGGAATTCAGATCCTCTTTCTGGGATCACTGTGACTCCAGAAGGCACTTGTCTTCCTTCCTCACAAAATGCCAACTGATTCCACTGGCTGATTTAAGCAACAGCAAGGATGCCCTGCCCCACCAGGAAGTATTTCACATCCTGAAACTCAAGACTGCCATCTTTCACTCACTATCCACCATTATACCTGGTGGTAATTTGATGTACAAAACACACATAGATTAAGAGGTCAGACTGAGACTTGATTCCCAGGTGTATCTAGCCATCGACTGAGACTGTAAGTGTGTTTGAAAACAGCCAGCATTTGACTACAGAGCTAAGCTGTCTGGAATTTTATGCCTCCTATTTTTTTTTCTTCCACCTACTTTGGTAGAAAAATGCCTCCTATTAAATTGAAATGTGCAAGCTAAGCAAATCCTGTTGTTGTTGTTAACTATTTGGTCTGCACCTGTGTTCTTCTTTAATAGAATCACAATTGCAAGATTTTGGTTCGCACCTGCTATCCTCTCATTAATAGGGATGCAGATGCAAGATCTGCCAAAGTGTTCGCTTTTTTGCTGGCTCTAGGCTTCAATTTCCTGATGAAAAACAGAAATAAATGCAGAATGAGCTGCAGCTTATACTTCAGGTTGGCCTTCCTGGTTGTTCTCTGATTTATGTAAAAGGAAACTTACCTGTTTGGATGCCTAGCTGGCTGGTTCTGGAAGAAGCTGAGAGAAAATCCTGATCCCAGATGGGAGAGTTTTGACTATAAACTTCTTCTTCTAACATGGACAGAAATCTAGACACAAAAGTAGTAGCAATAAGAATTTTTAAAAACTACTGTAAGAACAATAGCCTTAATCATCTGTGGCAATCACCTTAACATCAGTGTCTCAAACCTTCAATCAGAAATATAATGAAAAAGTATGACTCGAATTATGATTTAGTTGGGCAGCCCTAGTATACTCAAATACAGAAATGCATTTATACAGACTTTTACTCTTTTGATCCTGCATAGCTTAACACAACATAGGATATGGACACATTAATTACATCAATGGAAACGCATTAATCTTCCTCAGTGAATCTCAGAGCACACAATTTCAGCCCTCCATATAGCTGCGCTGTCACTGTCATTACCATCACAAAAGTTACTAATATTTATTGAGTGCTTGCTTTGTGCATGCACTGCTCTAAGAACTTCTTACTGTGAATCCTCACACCAACCCTATGAGTTATATATTCTATTTTTATTTGTCATGCACATATCTAGCTCTTACTAGAGCAGTGTTGTAAGTGGTTGATGTACATTAACTCACTTGATCTTCATAACAACCCTATGGATAGAATTCACACCCATTTTACAGATGAAGAAACTAGGGTACAGAGAAGTTAAATAATTGGATCAAATTCCCACAACTAGTAAATGGCAGGATCCGGATTAGAACCAGTGATTAACTGCTATGCTAACTTTAAAGCAATGGATCTCAAGTTTTGGCAACCCACAGAAATCATCTAGAAACCTCATTAGAAATACAGATGTTTATCAGAATAGGGCAGGTGATTTTAAAAGAATAAAAAAAGAGAAAAAAGAAATACAGATACCTAAGTCCCTCTGAGATTTACTGAGTATTTTTTGCCAATAAATGTGGGAAGAAACAGAAATACCTAAAACCACTAAAAATAATTCAGAGTGGTGACGCTATCAGTGGTCTTCTTCATTTTTTTCCCTGAACCAAATTTTCTTCACTTTTAGAATGACATATAGATATAAAACTTTAAAAAAAAAAAACTTCGTAAATAGGTCGATGGGGAAAGAGGCACATTTTAAAGACAAGCAGAAAAAGGGCAGCGCATATGAAGAAAAGGAAGATAAGAATGTAAGCCCTGAAAATCCATCTGAGAATTGCAGAGACCTCCCTGGTGCTGGGAACCTGGTCCCAGCTCTCACTCTGAAACAGCGCCCAAGACTCAAATAATAACTCAGGCTTTAATATGTGTGGTTCTGCTGCCAAAACTGTACGTATAAATCCCCAACAGCCTTAAATGTTGTCATATTCAGTGAAAAGGGATTTAAAAGGAGAAGTGGGTGGTAGTTTTACCCCACCATTAGTAATAGACAAGAAAAGAAGGCAGCATTGATATTTTACCTCCTAGCATAAGCATGCCAGAACTATGGGCTGAGGGAACAAAACACACTATAATTAGCAAATATCTGCAAGAAGCAAAATGAACTTGTTATGGGAAAAAAAAACGCTATTATGCAGAGTAACTAAAATTTCTCTTTAAACACCGTAACAGGTGTATATGTTGGGAACGGAGGAGTCTTCTTTGTCCCTTGACTCAGAGACAGAATGACAACTATCATCTGAAAACATAAAATACTGCTTATATGGCAAATATAACTGATAAATAAGTTTTAAAAAATTGCTTCGGTCTCCAAGGAAAGGAGCTTACAACAGTTAAAAGATAGACACTGAAATACATGAGTGTGCACTAATTTCATAACCCATTTTAGAGGCAACATCCAAACTGCAGTTTAAGTGCTTCAGAACCTTCCTCCACCCAGGACAACAAAATGTTCATGTCATGACTTAGTTTCATGTACTGGTTCCCTAAAGAAAAATTTGACAATCAGGTTGCTGAAATACATGTGCAAATATTGAGTGTTCAGCTAAAGCCCATCAGAATTACCCAGGATATCTACCTAAGGTTTAGGATTTGGGTTAAATTGCCACGGAATCTTCAGTCAATTTCTATCAGAAAACCATTTTGTTGTTGTTTTGAACCCAACTTACTGTTATGAATTAAAACAACTGGTCTCAGTAAAGATAGAGTTTTAATTCATAATAGTAAGTTATGAATTAAATTAACAATAAGTTATGAATAATACTATCAATAATACTATCTCAATAACAAAAAATCAAGTTTCTCAAACAAAACAGTGTTTCATCAATCTTTGATCAAAGAATACCTCCTCTCAAATTCTATTCTCTACATCAGCAGTTCAGAATGGCATGGGGAAGGAAGGCTATATCACACCTACACAGCCTTTTCAAATTATGCCTTTTTCCTTCCCATCCAAGTGCTGATCTAGGCAGAATGACAACCACAAAATGAACTGTCTCATTCATTTCTCGCTGCTATTGCTCCATGAGAAGTCATCAACTGCACCATTGGCCTATCTCACCAGCATCCAATCTCTTAGCTTGAATTTTTGGTTCCTAGCATTAAAAATGCATTTCCAAGGCCAATAGTGCAGCACTGCAACTCTCTATTGCTTTGAGGCATTTCTACTCTTTGAAAATATTTAAATGATTATTTATGCCTTGGAGCTGTGGCGGATGCAAGCAGCACGGGGCACCAAAGTATGCATATTCTATGAGAAACTGAGTATAGAGGTTCAAAGGTCATGCTGAAGGAGGTCTGTATTCCTCTCCATCCCTGCTTTTGCAGTGTAGTTTCCAAAGAGATCTACTATAGCTGACACAGGGATGGTTCACCAGTGCTTAGAAAAAGAGAAATTGAGTGGGGAAACAAAAGCCACTTGAGTTATTTTGCACCATTTCTGAGTGGCTAGAAAATGTTGCTACACATTCTCCCTCATCCTCCTAGAGCTTCCTGGCAGCTGAATATACAAAAGAAAGCACTGCCCATTCTATGAAAGTCAGAGACAATGACTCAGGTAGGATAAGGAGGGGATAAGGGCGCAATGACGGCAGTCAACCCAACATCAGGCTAACAAATGGGCTGGAAAACACCCAAGAAGATTCACAAAGGGAACTAAGGGTCCTTTCTCCCTCTTCCTTGGAATGCTTTTTTCTGTCATTCCTGATCTTGTTACTTATGCAAGCTTTGGCATTGTATTTAGCAACCTCAAGCTCTGAGATCAAACAAAGACCAGCAAAAACTCTCCCTTACTTTGGGAAATGGGTGAGGATTAGAGTTCGTTTTTCAAGAGGCAGTTTATCTTTTTCTTGTCTTGCTTGTTCCAGGAGTTGTCGCCTCATAACGGTGAAGACCGAGCGAAGCAACGTTCTCCCAAACACCTGTGTGGTTTCGTACCGAGGTAGACTGTCGCAGAACTGTGGAACGTTGCAGTAACACAGCCACCTGCAAGAGAAAAGTCAAGCACCATCAACATCCTGTAAACCCCCAGGTCACCAACAATACCCAATTAGGTTCATCTCATGCTATTAACCACAGCAGAAAAAAAATTGGCCTGCAATAACAAGCAACAATAGCCCTAATGCAAGGGGCTTGCCCTTACACCACCACTTGTGTCTAATTCTGTTGAAATCAACCTATTCTGCAGCATCTGCAGTGAGTCCTGGAGTCGAACAGCAGCTGGAATCAAATTCCTGCTGTGCCACTTAACTAGCTGCATAACTTTCAAAATTCAATTACGTTATTTAGCCTCTCTTTCCTTACCTGTAAAATGGGGACAACAATAATACCTACTTCATCGGGCTCTTATGAGCATTAAATGAAATATTATATATGAAGTGAATAGTATAACTGGAGTTTCTGGCACATTAATGGTAGTTTAAATAAAAGAAAAAATAAAGGAAAAGCTGAGGAAGCCCCTTTTGTGAAAGAATCAGAATTCACCACCTAGTCCTTTGAGTAAAATGTAAGATTTATTTAAAATGCCTACACAGCACTCATCATAGCTTTGGTGGGAAGATAGCGATCTTCGGAACCGTTTAAAACTCAGTCAAAATGCAGGAAGTAGTAAGTTCCCACCATCTGTCGCCTAGGTGCATTTTTCAATGACTCAAACTCAAAGTCAAAAATGCACCTCAGAATCATTGCACAAGGCTGGAGGAGGACCCAGACCAGAGGGAAGCCAGGAGTTTTCTTGAGATCTGACCACAGTTTTAGAGTACACTGACAATAAAGGTCATCTAATTTAGAAAGTGCATTCAGCCAACATACATTGGACAGTGAAAGTCTATTCAAAGACAAGCCTCTTTTATTTTGTTTTCTTTCTTTTTTTTGAGATAGAGTCTCACCGTGTCGCCCAAGCTGGAGTGCAGTGCTATGATCTCAGCTCACTGCAACCTCCACCTCCTGGGCTCAAGTGACCCTCCCACTTCAGCCTGCCGAACAGCTGGGACTACAGGCATGCACCACCACACCTGGCTAATATTTTTGAATTTTTCATAAAGACAGGGTTTTACCATGTTGCCCAGGCTTGTCTCGAACTCCTTGACTAAAAAGATCCACCCACCTCGGCTTCCCAAAGTGCTGAGATTACAGGCATGAGCCACCAAACTCAGCCATACCTTTTTTTTTTTTTAATCTCCCAGAAGTGAAAGATGAATTTCCCAGGACCCAGTAACAAAAATATAACAGTAGTAGCCATGAAAGGTGGCACCAAACCAGGAAAAGGTCAAAAAGCGCTATTTCACAGATTCGTATTCCTTGAGAGCAGACCCAAATCATCCTTTTCTAGAAAAAGACTGCCTTCCAAACATCAGACGTCTCCCCCATGCGCTTTCCTGTTCTCCTTTAAAATGGGAGACACCTCTTTAATGTGCCCAAGCTGCTACAAAAAGCTCCCCATGAACGTTGAGCCCCTTAATGAAGAGAGGAACAATATTAATTTATTCATCCTCCTGACTTTTAAATCTTATTCTGTATTATAAAATATTTCTCCTGTATACGTGCTTGTGGTGGCTGTGGCAGCAGTTCACCTTTGGAGAAAAAGAAAACTTTCATTAGTGTTAGTTCATCTCCCTGGATTCAAAATTAACCTAAAATTTCTGCTACCATTTCTATTTCTTCTCAACTTTTTTCCTTTAATAACTTACACCCAAATGTCATTTATGTTTACAATACTGAAATAGGTATCTTAAGTGTTAATGTCATCTCTTGTCTCAAACTGTGATCTTGATAGCAGAAAAAAATTAGAAAGTGCATTTATTTTGTAATTCATAAGGAGCTTCACATAGAGATTCATTGCTTTCAAAGCCAATTCTTTGCCAGATGTTAGTCTGTGGCAACTTAATTAAGTTAAAAGAGTATTTGGGGCTAGCTGGGCATGACATGGTGGCTCATGCCAGTCTCCCAGCACTTTGGGAGGCTCAAGCAGAAAGACTGCTTGAGCCCAGGAGCTCAAGACCAGCCTGGGCAACATAGTAAGACCCCAATCTCTACAAAAAGTTTAAAAATTAGCCAGATGTACTGGTACATGCCTATAGTCCCAGCTACTTGGGAGGCTGAGGAGGTAGGATCGCTTGAATCTAGGAGTTCTAGGCTGCAGTGTGCTATGATCATGCCACCGCAATGCAGCCTGGGTGACAGACTGACAGAATGAGACACTGACACGCCATCTATCTATCTATCTATCTATCTATGGCTGAGGGGAAGTCAGATCCCAAATAACTAGTAATGAAACTATAAATGTGGAGTTAAACAGTCACAAATCTTCATATCAGAAGTTCAAATCGTGAGACTTAGGCAATCACAGGACTATCTGTAAGACTTAGTCATGTCTTTCATGTCTTGGCTAACAATGGGAAAACATTCTGAGAAATGAGTCAGGTGATTTTATCATCGTGCAAACACTGGAGAGTGTACTCACACAAACCTAGAGGGTAGAACCTACTATATACTTGGCCCCTAGGCCCTATGGCAGAGGTCCCCAACTTTTTTGGCACCAGGGATTGGTTTCATGAGACAATGTTTCCATGGCTGGGGAGGAGGAGGGATGATTTCCAGATGAAACAAACTGTTCTACCTCAGATCATCAGGCATTAGACTCTCAGAAGGAATACGTAACCTAGATCCCTTACAAGCAGAGTTCACAATGAGAACCTAATGCCACCACTGATCTGACAGGAGGTGGAGCTCAGGCTGCAATGCTCACTCGCCCACCACTTACTTCCTGCTGTGCGGCCCGGTTCCTAATGAACCACGGGCCCATGGCGGTCCATGGCCCAGCGGTTGGGGACCCCTGTTCTATGCTGCAAACCTGTACAGCATTTTACTATACTGAATACTACAAGCAACTGTAACATAATGGTGGGTAATCATGTATCTAAATATATCTAAACACACAAAGGTCCAGCAAAATTTTGGTATAATCTTACAGGACTACTGTCATTATATGTGGTCCACTGCTAACTAAAACGTTGTTATGCAGAACATGACTAAATTTTACAAATAACAAAATATGTCCAATTTTCTGCAATGAAAGATTTAAAGATTTATTGTCCAATAAAGCTTTCAGTGATGATGAGAACGGTTCTGTGTCTGTGCTATCCAATACAGTAGTCACCAGCCACTGGTAACTACTGAGCACTTGAAACGTGGCTAGCACAACCGAGAAGTTTAATTTTTTATTTTATTTAATCAATTTCAATTTTAATTTTAAATGGAGGCAGTGTAAAATGTTTTTCCATTAAACACAACTTCATTGTTCTAGTAGGACTCCATTTAGCTTTAATTGTTTAAAATTTAGCTACTGAAAAGATGTGTGAAAAATACACACTGGATTTGGCCAGGTGCAGTGGCTCACACCTTAATCCCAGGACTTTGGGAGGTTGAAGCAGGTGGATCACCTGAGGTCAAGAGTTCAAGACCACCCTGGGGAACATAATGAAACCCCATTTCTTGTAAAAATATAAACATTAACCAGGTGTGGCAGCAGGTGCCTGTAGTCCCAACTACTCAGGAAGCTGAGGCAGGAGAACTGTTTGAACCTGAAAGGCAGAGGTTGCAGTGAGCTGAGATCATACCACTACACTCCAGCCTGGGCAACAGAGCAAGACTCCATCTCAAAAACAAAGGAAAAAGCAAAATAAACGCTGGATTTGGAGGACTCAGTACCACCAAAAAAGTAAACATATATTCTTAATAATTTTTTACATTGGTTACATGGTGAAACGATGTTTTTGCAATTGTTTGTGTGTTTGTTTTTGAGACAGAGTATTGCTCTGTGGTCCAGGCTGGAGTGCAATGGCATGATCTTGACTCACCGAAACATCTGCCTCCCAATTCAAGTGATTCTCCTGTCTCAGCCTTCCAAGCAGCTGAGATTACAGGCACGTGCCACCACACCTGGCTAATTTTTGTATTTAATATAAAAATAATATATTATTGGCCAGGTGTGGTGACTCACACCTGTAATCCCAGCACTTTTGGGAGGCCAAGGCAAGCAGATCACTTGAGCTCAGAAGTCATGACCAGACTGGCCAACATGGTGAAACCTCGTCTCTACGAAAAACACAAAAATTAGCCAGGTGTGGTGGCACATGCCTGTAATCCCAGCTACTTGGGGAGTGGAGGCAGGAGAATCGCTTGAACCCAGGAGGCGGAGGTTACAGTGAGCCAAGATTGCACCACTGCTCCATCCTGGGCGACACAGCAAGACTCCATCTCAAAATATATATCTTTAATTATACATAAATATACAGTATGTATAATTAAAAACAATTTCCCATATCTATTCATTTTATATGTAGCTACTAGAAAATTATAAATTACACGTTGGCTTGCATTTTGGCTCATATTATGAATCTATTGGACAGTGCTGATTTAGAGTTTAAAGAGCATTTCCGGCCGGGCGCGGTGGCTCAAGCCTGTAATCCCAGCACTGTGGGAGGCCGAGGCGGGTGGGTCACAAGGTCAAGAGATCGAGACCATCCTGGTCAACACGGTGAAACCCCGTCTCTACTAAAAATACAAAAAATTAGCTGGGCATGGTGGTGCGTGCCTGTAATCCCAGCTACTCAGGAGGCTGAGGCAGGAGAATTGCCTGAACCCAGGAGGTGGAGGTTGCGGTGAGCCGAGATCGCGCCATTGCACTCCAGCCTGGGCAACAAGAGCGAAACTCCGTCCCAAAAAAAAAAAAAAGAGCATTTCCATCTGAGGAGAGATCTACAGACTTCTAAGGCTCTAAGACTGACATTTCTTCTGCTATAAAGATGATAGGTTGTAAGTATTATCACAAAATCATAAAAAGTTATCCAAAATTGTTTAACAGGTTATTCAATCTTCCCAGGGTAGAAGAAGACAGCATAGATTGTTATTAGCTAGTAAAAATTATCAAGTAATAGGTTCTAATTCGTTTCCTCCGAGTCATTTTACAGACCTCGATTTATACTTTTCAGTTTTTTCTTAACTTCCAAGATTAATCTCATTTTGTAATCTGTAAAGTGCACAGTAGATAAGAAGGAGGCTGAGTCAGTGTGTGTGTGTGTGTGTGTGTGTGTGTGTGTGTGTGTGTGTGTGTGAGAGAGAAACAGAGTGAGTGTGTGTGTGTCTGTGCATATGTGTGTGTGTATTTCTGGTGTTGTTTTAACAAATTGATATTATTATTGCACATAATGAGACAAAAAGAAGGAAATGAACATGCATGGGCATATGCATTCTTCCAAAGAGGTAACTGTAGGAAAAGATTTTACCTACATGACAGATTTCAGGTCTACCGAAAAGAAAATGATAGTTCATTCATTTTGTATGTCTAATAAAGATGGTAACTGCATGCTATTTTCTGACTCCCAGATTTTTCACATCATCATGATGATTTGTAACCTCTGTGAATAGAATTAAACAATGTGAACACCAAAGACTGTATCATTCTACTGACTTGCTGAACTGAAAATCCTCTGGTTTTCAGCAATCAACTGACCTGCCCTAGTTCACAGGGACTGAGGGCCAGTTACTATTAAAGTCCAGACTAGACGTCAGATCTCCTGTCTCCCTGTGTTCTTTCCGTGCTTCCTGATAAATTCTGTTCTCAACTTACATATCTAGTAATGAATGCTCAGTGCACACGACAATAGGCTAAATGTCACAGAATAATGGCTATATAAAACTGTTTCCCCAAAAGCAAGTTAGTTCTAGCTAACTTGCTATGTATTTTCTTTTTTTTCTTTTTTTTTTTTAAACAGGGTCTTGCTCTATCACCCAGGCTGGAGTGCAGTGGTAGGATCATGGATGGCTCCAGGCAGCCTTGACCTTCCGGGCTCAAGCAATCCTCCCACCTCAGTCTCCAGAGTAGCTGGGACCACAGGCACGTGTCACCACACCCAGCTAGTTTTTTATTTTTTTGTAAAGATGAGGTCTCACTCTGTTGCCCAGGCTGAGCTTGAACTCTTGGGCTCAAGCGATCCTCCCACCTCAGCCTCCCAAAGTTGCTGGGATTACAGGCATGAGCTACTGCACCCAGCCGCTCTGTATTCTTATGAAACATCTCCTAAATGTGGGAGTAGGCTTTAACTTTCAGAAGTTCTACACAACTCAAAATCTAAGACTAATTTACTTGCCACTTTCCTTCAGCAGACTGTTGGTCAGCTGTATTTTAAGAAGTCATAACCTCTGACACTCTTTTCAGGTTATTTCTTCATGGAATTATATTAGTGTACTATCATGAAATTCGGAAACTTCAAAATATTTGCCCACATTTTCTTCTAAAACCACAGTGCTTTCTGGGAGTACATATAATGTACAGTTAACATACACTTATATAAGAACATACAGGCCGGACTCACACCTGTTATCCCAGCACTTTGGAAGGATGAGGCGGGCAGATCACCTGAGGTTAGGAGTCCGAGACCAGCCTGGCCCACATGGCAAAACCCCACCTCTACTAAAAATGCAAAAATTAGCTAGGCATGGTAGAACAAACCTGTAATTCCAGCTACTCGGGAGGCCAAGGCAGGAGAATCACTTGAACCCAGGAGGTGGAGGTTGCAGTGAACCAAGATTGCACCAGTGCACTCCAGGCCTGGGCAACAGAGCAATACTCCATCCCCAAAAAGAATATATATATATAAAATATTTTATCTATATAAAATATATAAATATATATATATTTTTTCCCTTTATTCAGAACAGAGAAGTTATTTAAGCAGTACTACTGTTCAGTCTACTTTTAATTTTATATGGAATAAATCTTTACAAGTTAGCTCTGTAATGAACACAATCATTTTTTAAGTCCATTCTTTCCACAAAGAATCCTCTTCAACTTCTTAACTTCACTTTTAGGCTGATGTACTGCAAACATTTTCAGCACACCTTTGTTCTAATTTTTACAGTAACTGCTGTAAGTTATAAGCTGAACCAGCATTATAGGTCCTGAGATTCTCTTACAGCAACATCAAGATAAAGCCTGCTGGTGCCTGCAGCCTGTAATATTACCCATTTTTTTTAGAAGATCAGTATCAGTGAGACATCATGCTGTGGTGGTATGTGGTTTTTTTTAATCCCCCATGTGGTCATGGCAGTGAGGTTTTACTCTGAAACAATTATTGCTTCTCCTAATTTTCACAGGTTGTTCCTCTCTACTTCCCTTTCCTCATCAACATGATGTGATGGTGGAGAAGCGGGGGAGGTGGGTGTCATCTACCTTCATTTCCTTATTTATTATTAATAGGGACTCTTGGTCTACATTTCATCTAGAAATCAGCAGGTTTCAGAACTCATCAGGGCATATTCATTTCAGTTTCTCTCAGCAAGTTTCTCTTTTCCATTGTCTGACTCCACTCTTTGCCTTCAGCTGTTGGCTCAGGATGCTGGGCTATAAAGGACTCTTTGCTGTTTTTCTAGTCCCTGCTATCTTAATTTCTAAAGTGATATTCAAATAATTACACACTCAATTATACAAAGGCTTTAGCTTAATAGCCCCACACCGGTGAGTTTTAGAGAACAATGTGCATGGGAGGAAAACGATGATGAGCATCTTCCCAGCACCTGTTCTGTGTAGTCAGAAACTACACACAAACCATCCATGGAATACTCACAAAAACTCATTACACTTGGACCTAAAAAGAGGTCTCTTTAGACTGGTCTAAAGCTCACATAACGAGGGAGAGATGGACACACACCATTCAAACCCAGCGCTCAACCAAACCAATTTTTATTTTTACTACTTCTTAAGTATTCACAAGTGCCACCAATTTCTTTATAATTCCCAAAGGCTTCCTTGCATTTTTCTTCTGTTTTCTAAAATATCATAGCTGGGCACAGTGACTCACACATGTAATCCCAGCACTTTGGGAGTCCAAGGTGGGAGGATCATTTGAGGTCAGGAGTTTGAGACCAGCCTGGGCAATGTAGTGAGACCCTGTCTCTACAAAAAAATTAACAAATTGCCAGGCATGGTGGCATATGCCTGTAGTCCCAGCTACTCAGGAGGCTGAGATAGATGAATTGCATGGGTCCAGGAGGTTGAGGCTACAGTGAGCTATGATTATGCCACTGCACTCCAGCCTGGGATACAGAATGAGACCCCATCTCCAAAAAAAAAAAATAAATAAAAATAAAAATAAAACAAAATATAGTAATGTCTCCCAAGCTGCTTCACAATTAGTTCTCCTTTTTCTTAATGAAATAGTTATTCTCTCTGTTAAAAGTGGCAAATGTATTCAGGGCCTTGGCTTTGACAAATATTCAGCTTTGTCAATTGTTTACAGATGGGGTTAAAATATATATATTTTCAAGCGACTTATCGTCTCAACTCTTACTGTAAACAAGAGTTTCAATAATATAGCAGAGTTTCAATAATATAGAGAACTACTGTTAATGTAAAATCCTAAAATGACAGATACAGAAATAAAGATACAATCTAAAATCTTATTTTGAAGAAATCTATAATTCCTATAAATATCAATTACTAAGTGGAATATATAACTGAAATTGCATATATTGTCAATGTAGGGAGAAGGAGAGGAAAAGGGTGTGTTACACATGAAATTAGGTCAATGACAGAGAGAAAAGCTTATTTTAAATTATACCATTCTTTCGTGTTATCTGCTGTTACAGAAAATAACCTGGGCACAAGTGGTCTTGACAGGCTGTCAAAAGACACTACTGCCTACTTTACATCAGGAAAAAAATATGCACTAAAGCTTTCAAACATCTCCTGATGCAAGCTTGATGTGCCTCTGAAATATAAACAGAGAAAAGTTAAAAAAAAAAAGTTGAAAAGAATGGATGACCCAAGTCACACTCCTACAGATGAGAATAAATGTAGGTCATATATTTTGTATGGTACAAGTTTAAGATTTGTAAAACCAATTCTATTATTCTGCAGGTAATAAGCAGTAAAAATAAATTTCCACTTTAGAAGAAAATATGTTAAATCCAAGACTATTTGCAGAGAGTTTGAATGTCCAGCAATAAAGAGATAGTTAGGTAAATTGTGGTAAGTCAACTCAATGGACTATCATGGAACCTATGAAATGTTTGATAAGATGCAAAGTGAAGAGACACAAAGACTACAAAATTCTGTATTTTCTTTCATTATAACTAATGTAAAATGTTATTTAAAGGGACAAAAACTGGAAGATAATATGTATAATGATATCAGTTCTATCACAGTTCTGGAAATAGAACTATTAAAAAAAAAATTTTTTTTTTTTTTTGAGACAGTATCTCACGCTGTTGCCCAGGCTGGAGTGCAGTGGCGTGATCTCGGCTCACTGAAACCTCTGCCTCCTGGGTTCAAATGATTCTCCTGCCTCCGCCTCCTGAGTAGCTGGGATTACAGGTATGTGACACCATGCCGGCTAAATTAGTAGAGATAGGGTTTCACCATATTGGCCAGGCTGGTCTTGAACTCCTGACCTCAAGTGATCCACCCACCTTGGCCTCCCAAAGTGCTAGGATTACAGGCATAAGCCACCGTGCCCAGCCTAAAATAATTCTTTAACTCCATTGCATTTTTTGAGTAAGGGCTCTAATTAATTTTAGAGTTATAGTATAGCTATCTAGTCAGCAATATTCAATAGATAAGTAACACAAGACACATATGGATTTTAAGTTTTCTAGTAGCCACACTGGAACATTGGAATGGTCAAAACAAGTGAAACTAACTTTATGTTTTATTTAATCCAATATATCCAATGTACTATCATTGCTACATGTAATCAATATTTTAAAACTATTAATGAGCAATTTTAAACTCTTTTTTGGTCCAATCTTAGAAATCTCAATTCAACCTAGCCACATTTTCAAGTGCTCACATGGCCAGTGGCTATCATATTGGGTATAGATGATTTACATCCCTCACCCCTCAACATATTGTGATAGTAATGAAAAGTGGGAATTTGCAAGTTAAATGACAAAGACATTCTCTCGAGTCATAATGATAACTGGGCAGCCCTGTACTTACAGAGTCAAATAGCAATTTTATGTCTGTAACATGCTATATGGGGCCAAAGGGAAAGAACTTGCCATCTGATTACCTTGTGTAGTTCTCTTTGTATCCAGAAATATCATCATTGGGAGATCGCAGTCTTCGTTGAGATGGTGCCTCCAGATGCCAATAGTTGATGCGGTTTAGGAACATTTTTGCCAGCTCAACTATCGTTTGCCTTTCTTTTGCTGGCAGGTGACTAAATTTGTACTGTACAAAGTTATTCACACCCTTAAAAAGAGGGAAAGCAGATTCTTCATGCAGCTATGCAATCACACTAATTCTGAACACCCACACAGTCAGCACGATTGGCGGTTATTAGCAAAAGAACAGGCATTTCTCTATTCATAAAAAATCTCTTCCTTTTCCCTAAAAGAAAATAGCAATCCCCAGAGGGAATCTTGCCTCAGATCAGAGTGGATGAAAAGTGATAAGACAGAGAGGCTGTGAGTTGTGATTCCATGCCTGCTGATAACCTGAAGCATTAAGGAGAAAATCAAAACCATGGACTGAAACGGTCAAAACCCCTGAAACAAGAAAATATGACTGTTGTGCAGAATAATTCTTGCTTCACTATCAGCAGAGTAGCCCACATATAATACAGTTCTTAGAGAAGTATTATGTTTTTACATTATAAAAATGCTAATCAAAAGGCTGCTATCATGACTGCCACTGAACTAAACTAAAATTTAAACTCTTTACTGTCATTTGTTTGGCGTCAATAAGCTTACCAATATATATATATATCATTCAAAATTATGTGCTTTTAAAAAAAACTGTTGATTAATTTAATCTTTCCACAGAATATTTCCATCTTATCTAATTTCAAATAAAATAGCAACAAATTCTTATTTTATAGAGTTTGGAGGCAAAATAAAATTTACTGAAAACTGACTGACAAAATGCATTTATTTTTAAGGACTCGGGTATCGTGACTTCAGTAGTCACTCTCATCAAAAGAATCGATCCAGAGTTTTTTGTTTAGCCAAACAATGAAAGGCCAAAAAAGTGATACTAATGAGCGATACTGACAATACCTAACAAAAAAAACTCTTTACATTTTAACAGATTCCCTGAGTAAAACGGCTTCCTTCCAGGAATCATAATGTAGCAGGAAGTCAATTTCTGAATACAAAATCTCTTTGCTTTTTTGCTTTTTTTGCTTGACTTATAATGTTCTTCACATTGCTACTAAATTCCCTCACCTCAATAGGCTTTCTCAGACAGTGCCAAGCAAAAGGACAAAGACTTCATTTTAAAGCATCAACAACAAGAAAAAGCACATTTCATGTGTTCTTACAAATGACATGTTCTACCTAATTCTTTTCTTCCCCGAACACACAGTGAATCCTGAGTATATAACAACCCTAAAAGGCAAAAGCTAGATCAAATTAGGTATACACCTCTGATCCAAAGCATCCGGGACAATTTCTACAGACTGGTGAACAACTCTAAGCTGGGTATGGGGGAGGTGAGCAGTAGATAGAGATGTAAAAGGAGGATTAAAAGATTTCTTCAGCCTTAAGCCAATAAAAAGAGGACTTTTAAAATCTTTTTACCTGTTCAATGCTAGGTTTTTCAAATGGGGGTTTCTTTTCCAAAGAGCCTTCAACCACAGGTTTTCCTCTTTGTAAAATAGACTTTCTCAAGAGCTGCAAAGAAATCATTAAAAAAAAAAACTTAAGTGGTATGTCTCTCTCTCTCTCTCTCTCTCTCTCTCTCTCTCTCTCTCTCTCCCCCCTCTCTCTTCACACATCCTTTAAAGGAAGTTATCATATTCTATTTATCTTAAACATGTATAAACAAATTCTTAAGTCAATAAAGTGGGTAACTATCAGGTAACCCAAATTGGCCTTCATGTCCACGGCCAGAGTTACGAGGAACTGGACACCTTACATGTTCTGGGCAGCCTAGACCACCCATGCTGGTCCACCAGACACCACTGTCCCATTCACCTCCCTCTTCTCCCTGCTGTTTCTGGCTCTTCATTGACCCAGAGGCCTGGTATGCAACCCTACACACTTGGCACATGCCCATCCAGGCTACCGTAGGTGTGCTGAAGCTCTAGAAGATCTTATTTAAAGACCCGAAAGGCTGAGATCTATTTCTACACAAAGGAGGCCAGGGGACAGGAGCTGTTGACAGCAGCTGCATGGCATACGCATCACCTAGAGCCCAGGCTCTTTGGGAAGGAAGTCTGCAGAGCTCTCAATTGGCAACTCTCACTGTTGCAGTCTTTTTTTCATTTCCCTTCCATCCGCAGAATGCAGGCCAACTGTTCTGGCATCTTAATGACCACAAAACAAAAACACTGCTCTTAATTCCTGCCACTGGAATTTAAAGCTCTCAAAGAGCAAACAGAAAAGGGAACACAGAGCCACTTACCAAGAACAACGCTGAAAATAAATTTGATACTGAAATTCTTTATCTTCAATCTTTGCTTGAATCCTCTGTACATTTTATTATTATTTTTTTTAATCTTCTGTAACTTTTACATGTGGGTCAGTTAGATATGGCCATGCATTTATTTAAGTAACATCTTTCCCTCCTTTCTCTGCTTACTGCCTTTTCAGTAGAAACAAAACATGGAAACCATTCTCTCAGGAGTAAATGGAAATGAATGAACCACCTAGGTTGAAGATGACCATGTCTCACCACTGAACTGTGTCTTACAAGGGCCTCAACTCCTTCCAGATGTGCCATACAAATTATGAGTATGGGGCATTTGTTCATCCTTTCAAGTATTATGCCCATCTTTATAAAAGCAAATTTGCAATAAAGATAAGTCATTATATATGTTTCCAAAAAATATCTAAAAGATTGGTGACAAAATTTAAATACAAATAATTCTGGATGCTTCCTTTTTCCCCCAGTTAAATTATAAGACCATTTGGAAACTTGGCCCATTGGGGGTTTCAATTTGGAGGTAAACTGATGGATTGTGGAGATGTTGAACATCAGCTTGTAAGATGACGAAGCTGGGATAAGTGAGCATATAAAACAGTTATTAATAGTGGCAAGCATCTGCATCCTTACTTTCGCCAGACAGTCTTCATAGTTCTTCATATATATTATCTCATTTAATACTCATAACAACCTTTTGAGGTAGGTGCTACAATTAACAAAGCAGATGTATTTGCCCAAAGTCACATTTAGTAAGTGATGGAGTGAAGTTTTAAACTCACGTAGTCAGACTCCAGAGCCACATTTGTAGGCACTAAGATATACTTCAACTTTAGGAAGCAGCTTTCCACTGGGTTTATGTTCAACAACTAAGACTGAATTTTCTTTTTTTAACTGGGACGTTGTCTCACTCTGTCACCCAGGTTGGAGTGCAGTGGTGCAAACTCAGTTCATGGTAAACTCCACCTCCCAGGCTCAAGCAATTCTTCTGCCTCAGCCTCTCAAGTAACTGGGATTTACAGGCGTGTACCACCACACCTGGCTAATTTTTGTATTTTTAGTAGAAACAGGGTTTTACCATTTTCACCAGGTTGGTCTTGAACTCCTGACCTCAAGTAATGGGCCTGCCTCAGCCTCCCAAAGTGCTGGGATTACAGGTGTGAGCCACCATGCTCTGCCTAAGACTGAAATTTTTTAATGCTACTAAAATATATAACACATTTTCACTTTAATTATTGACACATGAGACACAGGAGCTGCCTTTATCTTTTTTTACTTTTAAAAACATCATGGGCCAGGTGCAGTGGCTCATGCCTATAATCCCAGCACTTTGGGAGGCCGAGGGGAGCAGATCACCTGAGGACAGAAGCATAAGAAAGACCAGCCTAGCCAACAATGTGAAACCCTATCTCTACTAAAAATACAAACATTAGCCAGGCATGGTGGTGCACACCTGTAGTCCCATCTACTTGGGAGGCTGAGGCAGGAGAATCACTTGAACTCAGGAAGTGGAGGTTGCAGTGAGCTGAGATCGTGCCACAGCATTCCAGCCTGGGTGACAGAGTAAGACTCTTGTCTCAAAAAAACTAAAATTTAATTTAAAAATTTAATCATTATTTTTTTCATTTTGTTTTTAGGAATTGCCTTTCAGAAGCTAAGGAATAGATTATATATAACTCATTTGCCCAAGAATACTATTTTTTGCAGGAGGTCAGGAGAATGCTGAATATTTTGGATTGTGTTTCCACAAGCAAATTTATTTGCACTGTTATTTTAAGATGAAGGAGAAAGAGAGAGAAGATGTACTTTAAAGCAGAGCAATGCTTTCTGGCCTGTTTGGGTGGTTATAAACTCAGAGGAGGCTGACAGGATGGAAACCTTGACACCACCTTCACTTCCAACAGGGTAGTGGGGAGCTGCCAGGGAGCACAGTTCCAGGACAAATAATAGCTGGAGTCACGCAGACCTTGTTTTTCTTCAACTAAGATCTTTTTCCAAAGAAGCTCTAAACACTCTGAACCTGCCAGGGTTCAAGCTGAATGACTCAAGCCTCACAGCCACATCAACAAGCTGTCACCTGCATGCCTAAAGTGGTCCAATATCTGTTAATGGCTGTGGGGAATCCAGTTATCCATATTCTCTCCCTTACCTCCCCCCATATTTTTCTTTTTAAAGTTAATATTCCCAAATTTAATATCTACCAAATTTTAAAAATATGATTCTACCTCCCATTCCTATCTCCTAACCACCCAAAAAACCCCATTAGTACAATAAAAGACAAAGGTTAATCAAAAGGGGGAAGGCAAAATTATGAATCAAATAAGTTCAGATAAAGCAAAAGAAAAAAGCTTACCTCTGTATTACAGAATGAAAAAAAAAAAAGAAAAAAGCTAAAGGAATTGGGTAATTGGGTACAAAATTTGCACTAAGATTCCTAGCAGCCAAAGCAAAAGGGGGAACTCACTGGAAAATTCAGCTATTTTTGTCATATAAAAATGAAGCACAAATAAATATAAATGAGTTGTAGGAGAGTTATTTCCAAAAACGAAGCACAAGGCCTTTTATCAGAAGAGGCAAACGTTTCCTACCCGTAAGCTGAGTGCTTTTGTTTTGCTTTTAACATCCTTGTAAGGGTTATACAATACAACATAATCTGCAATGCCCTCAAGAGCAGGTTTTTTTTTTTAAGGTTATTCTTTCTGGCAGCCTCCTTTATAGATCTATTTTTGGCAACCTGAAGTTTTGCTATCCATTTTCACCACCAGTTTCCCTCCCACCTCCGTTAGTCCTGGCTCTAAACAGAAACTTGAGGAGATGTACGTCTTTGGGAAGGGAATAGACGTACATGTGATCCACGGGAGCTGAGCTAGAGCTACTGAAGAGGCAGCTATGGGGAATGGTAGCAATAATCAGTGACTGGTGTCAATGAGAAATAGATAACAGTGGCTAAGATACCAAAATAAGCTTCGAATAGCTTGATTCTTCCTCTTAAAGCATTAGAGATAGGACTTACAGCCACTCCTCCAACTGCGTCTCCTCCCACCCATTCCTCTGCTCACTGGGCTCAACGACGCTGCCCTCCCTTGATATTCTGACATCACTTCAAGCTCTCTTAGTGCATGGCCTAAATACCTGTCCCTCCCTCTGCCTGGGAGTCCCTTTACCCAGCACTTTGCACAGATGGCTCCTCTCTCCCACTCAGGTTTCTGCTCAACTGTCGTCTCCTGAGAGAGGCTATCCTAACTGACCTTCTTTGCTGGCATGTACCCGACTCGCCACCATCCCTGCCATTCTGATTCCACTTATCTTACTTTTTTTTCTCTTCAGAACACTTATCTCCACCTGCAAAGATATTATTCACTTGTTGCCTGTCTCTTCTACTGAAATGTATACACCATGAGGAAAAGAACTCTGTTTTGTCCACTCATCTATCCCTCATGCCTACATTAGTGCCACATGCAGAGGAGATAAATATTTGTTGGGTGTGGATGGAAAAATCTATTTGTACATGCAAATCAAGATACTCAACTTTGCATACAAGTGTGAAAGCTCTCAAAGAGAATGATGTGTTCAAAGTATGGTGGGTCATTTTAGAAAATCCATCATGAAGAAACATTATGCTTCAGCAAACTCTGAGGGCAAAATGTACCATGAGCTGACAGCCTTCACACCCATGACCTGGCATATGGAGACTGAGCACATTTGAATAATGAGAGAAAATGTTTTTAAAATGTTAAAATCTCACCTTAAATAGGTAGAAATAAACTTGTTTGGTATCTGCATCTTCTTCCTTGTGGACACAGGTAAAGAGATATTCCACATCCAACACTATTCCCAGGAGTCTGTTCATTTCTTCCTCTGATACATTCTCCAGGTGGGAAACATGAGCAGCTTATGATAAGATCAAAGACACATAAGTAAGAACTCAATTGGAAACCAAACATTTCCCATTTTAAAATAGAAGATTCTTAGTAATCTTACCATCAATCCTTTTGGCTCACTGGGAATAAGAGAAAATTTCTGAACTCCCATGGGATTGAAGTCTTCTCACAAAATCTACCTATAATTGAGAGACTACCATATTCTTGACCCTTAGGCTCCCCATCCAACATTAAAAACGGGGTGGTGGCCTGTGTATGCAAATAATGTATATTTTAAGATCCAGGACTGGTAGCACCAAGACTGGTCCTAATAGGGTCAAGTTCTTAGATTTCCATATAAGCAAATTATCCACCATGTCAAAAGGGTTCTCTATGGTCCTAGTCATGGATGCAGGATTTCTAAGTTGGTGGTTCAGAGGTGCAGAAAACCAAGCTCCCTAAAGGTGTAGCTCTAAGTCCTGTGAAGAGTTCATTCACCAAAGAATATAATAAAGAGTGTAAAGACTGAATGTGACACACTAAAACCTCACTGTGCTGCAAAGTCCCCAAGGCCTGTTTTAACTTGAGATTCAACATCCTCCATGGTCCAGCTGCAAACCCACTTTTGAACCTTTGTTCTGTTGTCTTACTATAGTTTTGGGACCTATCCATTGACCCTTTCCTCACCTGTCACTTTGTGATCTCTTCTACTCAAATACAGTCCAAAGGTCATTGCATTTAATCCCCAATGAAGTTGGTATTAGTAACTCCATTTTACACTGGAGGAAACAAAGGCTCTGATATGGTTTGGCTCTGTGTCCCCACCCAAATGTCATCTCGAATTGCAATCCCCACATGTCAAAAGAGAGACCTGGTGGGAAGTGATTGGATCATGGAGGCAGTTTCCCCCATGCTGTTCTCATGAGATCTGATGGTTTAAAATTGTTTGGCAGGTCTGTCTCCTCTCTCTCTCTCTCTCTCTCTCCCCCCCCACCCGCCTCTCTTTCTCTCTCTCTCCCTCCCTCCCTCTCCTGTTACCATCAATGACTTGCCTTGCTTCCCCTTTACTGTTCATCACAATTTAAGATTCCTGGGGCCGTCCCAGCCATGTGGAACTATGAGTCAATTAAGCCTCTTTTCTTTATAAATTATCCAGTCTCAGGTAGCTCGTTATAGCAGTGTGAAAATGGACTAACACAGGCTTAGACAGACTAAATACTGTTTCATCAAATGTCACTCACCCAACAAGGCAGAGAGAGAGTTTGAAACTGAAGAAGGTTTGACCCAAATTCTAAAGCACGCACAAACATTTTTTTTTTATTACATGACTCACTCTAAGTCCCTTTTCACTTGAAAAACGATCGCCAGATAAACCATCTAATAATCACCCACTAGCCCACGAACTCCTCTGGGCTGAAATCATGTCTTTTACTTCTGTTATCCCCAATATCTATTACTACATTTGTCACATAATAGGAGGCAGCGCTTCAAGAATGACCTCTTAGGTACAGCTCCGAGTGTGCGGGCTTAAAATTGCTTGAACATTAAGTACTTGAAATGATTTTTAAAGAAAGATTAAAATACGTTTTAAAAAAAGTAATAGATTTTTCCTCATTTTTTTTAAAGGGAGATGAAACTAAAGGCTATTGAGGAATATCTGCTAGGTGCTGGACACAGGTCAATCTACTCTGGAGACCATGATGCTCTCACCATTGAGCCACAATGCTCAGTCAGAAGCCTGGGATAGAGGATGCTGCTAATATCCACCTATATATCGCCTCTTACCACAACTCCTGGCTTTCAACTACCAGCAGCTCCATTCTTCTGCCAAATGGATTTTCTTATCACTATAACCTACTCTGCCACCTATACCTCAAGAGCAGCTCTTAGCCAAAGACTAAAGAAGTTAGCATAGAAATAAGCCTTTCCTCCCTCTTCAGGTGGAATAACTCTGAGGTACATGTTCTACGCCAGCTCCCACTTTTTCCGCAATAGAATTAAGCACCAGTTGCCCACAGTGAGAGCTGGCTTAGTAATTCACTCGTTACTGGCCACCTTTTCCTCATTGTCTCACTTTTCACTCCTCCATTCTCAACCCAAATAAACTACTTGCACTGAAATCCTCGTCGTCTCAGAATCTGTTTCTTGGGGAGCTCAAACCAAGATATATAAACAAATATATTTTCAGAAAGTTAAGAGGATTAAATACCCAGTGGTACGGTATCCTGAAGGAGCAGAAGTAGCTATGTTTATATCAGACAAAATGGACTTTATGTCAAAAACCATAAAAAGAGACCAAAAAGGGCATTACATCATCATAAAGGGATCGATTCATCAAGAGGATGTAAAAATTGTAAATATATATGTACCTAATATTACAGCACCTAATGCTTGTTGTAAATATATATATTGCATATATAATGTAAAGCAAACATTAATAAATCTAAGCTGGGTACAGTGGCTCATGCCTGTAATCCCAGCACTTTCAGAGGCTAAGGTGGGTGGATCATTTGAGGTCAGGAGTTAAAGACCAATGAGGACAACATGATGAAACCTCCTCTCTACTAAAAATAGAAAAAATTAGCTGGATGTGGTGGCACATGCTTGTAATCCCAGCTACTTGGAAGGCTGATGGGAGAGGATCACTTGAACCTGGGAGGTAGAGACTGCAGTGAGCCTAGATCATGCTACTGCACTCCAGCCTAGGCAACAGAGCAACACTCGAACTCAACAACAACAACAAAAAAAAAAACAGATCTAAAAGGAGAGATACAATGAAATACAATAATACTAGGGAACTTCAATATTACACTTTTTTTTTAAATATTTACATCACTTTTATTTATTTAGCTTGAATTATTCACCATTTAGAGTGATTTCATTGTCACATACATGGGAACTAAAAACAACCATAGAAGGAGAATTTTCTTTTTTTCCCCCATTTATTTATTGTATTGCATTTTAGGTTTTGGGGTACATGTGAAGAACATGCAAAATTGTTTCATAGGTACACACGTGGCAGTGTGATTTGCTGCCTTCCTCCCCATCACCCACATCTGGCATCTCTCCCCTTGCTATCTCTCCCCAGCTCCCCACCCCTCACCATCCCTCCCCTATTTCCCCCCAACTGACCCCAGTGTGTAGTGCTCCCCTCCCTGTGTCCACGTGCAATGTTTGATCTTCTGCTCTTCTGTCAGTTTGCTGAGAATGATGGTTTCCAGGTTCATCCATGTCCCTACAAAGGACACAAACTCATCATTTTTGATGGCTGCATAATATTCCATGGTGTATATGTGCCACATTTTCCCTATCCAGTCTATCATCAATGGGCATTTGGGTTGGTTCCAGGTCTTTGCTATTGTAAACAGTGCTGCAATGAACATTTGTGTGCACGTGTCCTTATAGTAGAACGATTTATAATCCTTTGGATATATACCCAGTAATGGGATTGCTGGGTCAAATGGAATTTCTATTTCTAGGTCCTTGAGGAATCGCCACACTGTCTTCCACAATGGCTGAACTAATTTGCACTCCCACCAACAGTGTAAAAGTGTTCCTATTTCTCCACATCCTCTCCAGCATCTGTTGTCTCCAGATTTTTTAATGATCGCCATTCTGACTGGCGTGAGATGGTATCTCAATGTTGTTTTGATTTGCATTTCTCTGATGACCAGTGATGATGAGCATTTTTTCATATGTTTGTTGGCCTCATGTTTGTCTTCTTTTGTAAAGTGTCTGTTCATATCCTTTGCCCACTTTTGAATGGGCTTGTTAGCTTTTCTCTTGTAAATCTGTTTTAGTTCTTTGTAAATTCTGGATATCAGCCCTTTGTCAGATGGGTAAACTGCAAAAATTTTTTCCCATTCTGTTGGTTGTCGATTCACTCTAATGACTGTTTCTTTTACTGTGCAGAAGCTGTGGAGTTTGATTAGGTCCCATTTGTCTATTTTGGTTTTTGTTGTCAATGCTTTTGGTGTTTTGGTCATGAGGTCCTTGCCTACACCTATGCCCTGAATGGTTTTGCCTAGATTTTCTTTTAGGGTTTTTATGGTGTTAGGTCTTATGTTTAAGTCTTTAATCCATCTGGAGTTAATTTTAGTGTAAGGTGTCAGGAAGGGGTCCAGTTTCTGCTTTCTGCACATGGCTACCCAGTTTTCCCAACACCATTTATTGAACAGGGAATCCTTTCCCCATTGCTTGTTTTTGTCTGGTTTGTCAAAGATCAGATGGTTGTAGATATGTTGTGTTGCCTCCGAGGCCTCTGTTCTGTTCCATTGGTCTATATGTCTGTTTTGGTACCAGTACCATGCTGTTTTGATTACTGTAGCCTTGTAGTATAGTTTGAAGTCTGGTATTGTGATGCCTCCCGCTTTGTTCTTTTTGCGTAGAATTGACTTGGCTATGCGGGCTCTCTTTTGGTTCCATATGAAGTTTAAGGTGGTTTTTTCTAGTTCTGTGAAGAAGGTCATTGGTAGCTTGATGGGGATAGCATTGAATCTGTAAATTACTTTGGGCAGTATGGCCATTTTCACGATATTGATTCTTCCTAACCATGAACATGGAATGTTTCTCCATCTGTTTGTGTCCTCTCTTATTTCGTTGAGCAGTGGCTTGTAGTTCTCCTTGAAGAGGTCCTTTACGTTCCTTGTTAGTTGTATTCCTAGGTATTTTATTCTCTTTGTGGCAATTGTGAATGGAAGTTTGTTCTTGATTTGGCTCTCTTTAAGTCTGTTATTGGTGTATAGGAATGCATGTGATTTTTGCACATTGATTTTGTATCCTGAGACTTTGCTGAAGTTGCTTATCAGTTTCAGGAGATTTTGGGCTGAGACAATGGGGTCTTCTAGATACACAATCATGTCGTCTGCAAATAGAGACAATTTTACTTCCTCCTTTCCTATTTGAATACCCTTTATTTCTTTTTCTTGCCTGAGTGCTCTGGCTAGAACTTCTAGTACTATATTGAATAGGAGTGGTGTACACTTTCAACAATGGGTAAATTATTTATATAGAAAATCAATGAGAAAGCACTGGATTTGAACTATAAAGAAAATGGGGCTGGGTGTGGTAGTTCACACCTGTAATCCCAGCACTTTGGGAGGCCGAAGTGCGTGGATCACGAGGTCAGGAGTTCAAGATCAGCCTGGCCAACACGGTGAAATCATGTCTCTACTAAAAATACAAAAATTAGCCAGGCATGGTGGTGGGTGCCTATAATCCCAGCTACTTTTGGGAGGCTGAAGCAGGAGAATCACTTGAACCCAGGAGGCAGAGGTTGCAGTGAGCCAAGATCACACCATTGCACTCCAGCCTGGGTGACAGAGTGAGACTCTTTCTCAAAGAAAGAAAGAAAGAAAATTGAATTAACGGGCATATATAGAACATTCCATCCAATAACAGTAGAATACACATTCTTCTCAAGTGCACATGGAATTTACTCTAGGAACGATAAGATGACAGACCACAAAACAAGTCTTAACAAATTTTAAAAGACTAAAATCATACCAAGTGGCCGGGCGCGGTGGCTCAAGCCTGTAATCCCAGCACTTTGGGAGGCCGAGGCGGGTGGATCACAAGGTCAAGAGATCAAGACCATCCTGGTCAACATGGTGAAACCCCGTCTCTACTAAAAATACAAAAAATTAGCTGGGCATGGTGGCGCGTGCCTGTAGTCCCAGCTACTCAGGAGGCTGTGGCAGGAGAATTGCCTGAACCCAGGAGGCGGAGGTTGCGGTGAGCCGAGGTCGCGCCATTGCACTCCAGCCTGGGTAACAAGAGCGAAACTCCGTCTCAAAAAAAAAAAAAAAAAAAAATCATACCATGTGTCTATTCTGACCACACTGGTAGGAAACTATTAGATTGGTGCAAAAATAATTGTGATTTTTGCCATTCCTTTCAATGGCAAAAACCACAATTATTTCGGCACCAACCTATATAAATCATTAACAGGAGGAATTTTGGAAAATTTACAAATGCGTGGAAATTAAACAGCATGCTCCTCAACAACCAATGGATCAAAGAAGAACTTAAAAGGGAAATTTAAAAATATCCTAAGACAAACAGATGTGGAAATACAACATACCAAAACTTACAAAATGCAGCAAAAGCAGTTCTAAAAAAGAAGCTTATAGCAATAAATGCCCACATTAACAAAGAAAAACGATCTCAAATAAACAATCTACTGTTACACCTCGAAGAACTAGAAAAAGAAAAACAAACTGAAGTTCAAAGTTAGTAGAAAGAAGTAAGCAAAAAAGATAAGAGCAGAAATAAATGGAAACTAGATAAACAATAAAAAAGATCAACAAAACTAAAAGTTGGTTTTTTGAAAAAATTTTTAAAAATGGACAAACGTTCAGCTGGACTACAAAAGAAAAAAAAGAGAAGACTCGAATAAAATACGAAATTAAAAAGGAGACGTTATAACTGATACCACAGAAATACAAAGGATTAAAGAGACTATGAGGAACAATTATGTCAATAAATTGGATAATCTAAAAGAAATGGATAAATTCCAGGAAATGTACAATCTACCAAGAGAAAATCATGAAGATATAGAAAATCTGAACAAACTAATAACAAGTAAGAAAGTTGAATCAGTAATTAAATAAAAAGTCTTCCATCACGGAAAAGCCCGGAACCTGATGACCTCACAGCTGAATTCTACCAAACACTTTAAAAAGAACTAACATTAATTCTCAAACTCCCCAAAAAGCCCAAGTGCAGTGGCTCATGCCTGTAATCCCAGCACTTTAGACGGCTGAGGTAGGAGAATTGTTTAAGTCTAGGAGTTCAAAACCAGCCTGGACAATATAGTGAGACCCTGTTTCTACAAAAAATAATAAATAAATATAAAGTAGGCAGGTGTGGTGTCACATGCCTGTAGTCCCAGTTACTCAGGAGGCTGAGGCAGGAGAATCACTTGAACCTGGGAGGCAGAGGCTGCAGTGAGCCAAAATTGCGCCACTGCACACAAGCCTGGGTGACAGAGCAAGACTCTGTCCCCTTCAAAAAAAAAAGAGTCCAGGAGCAATGGCTCACACCTGTAATCCTAGCACTTTGGGAGACTGAGGTGGGCAGATCACAAGATCAGGAGTCGGAGACAGCCTGACCAACATGGTTAAGCCCTGTCTCTACTAAAAATACAAAAATTAGCTGGGCGTGATGGCACGTACCTGTAATCCCAGCTACTCGAGAGGCTGAAGCACAAGAACCACCTGAACATGGTTGACAGAGGTTACAGTGAGCAGATGGAGCCACTGTTCCATAGCTGGGGCAACAGAGCGAGACAGGAAAGGAAGGAAAGGAAGGCAGGAAGGGAGAGAGGGAGGGAGGAAGGGAAAAATCACGTGTGTGTGTAAACACAAAAATTAATGTTTAAACATATTATTTTCTATTTGGCCACACAATACAGTGCCTCATCACTTTCTAAAAGATACCCAAAATCAGACTTCATTTTAGGTAGAACATTTGCTGGGTCATCTTTTTCTTAAGACTGCAAAATTTTCCTTGAGGTCAGTCTGAACCCTTTGGGAAACAGGCCTCATTCTGGAGACAACTAGGTCAACATTTTTATGTCAGTTATTTACAGAAATAATTTTATTTAGAACTACGTTTGTCTTATAAACTTTTTTTTTAATTAATAGACATAGAGATGGAGTCTCGCTATGTTGCCGAGGCTAGTCTCAAGCAATCCTCCCGCCTTGGCCTTCCAAAGTGCTAGGATTACAGGTGTGAGTCTCTGCATCCGGCCTGTCTCATCAACTTTTAATCTCTTTTCATGATAAGCTACGAAAGCAATCAGAATACAATGTCAAGTAAATTCCTTCAGATGCTCCATAATATGAAACCATCTAGTTAAGGTGCTATAACATATAGTAGGTTTAACTCACGGATGTACACGCCATAATTTACTTTTGAAATCAGTAGCTTACTTTTTTTATGACACAAAATACTTTACCAAAATAAATTACTAATCAGAATTAGAGATGCTCTAGATGCAATAGAAGTGAAAGCTTCTATTTTCAGAAGGCTCAGGAACCCATCCCATTCCCTTATTGGGACTCCGCAGTTTTAAAACCACTGTTTAGAACCATTTTTTGCATATTTTGAAGAGTAGACTTGATAAAAATTAAAATGCTTAAGTGAGACCTGAGGAGGCTCATTTCCCTCTGAGTCTGCCCATAATGAAATGTTTGTGATTTTGTGATTTTTTTTTGCATTTATTTATTTATTTATTACCATCATGCAAAGCGTGATCTCTCCTCAGAGCTCTGTGTGAAACCCAAAGCAGAAAGGAATAGCGAGGTGGAGATGGAGAAAATGTAAATAAAGCAGCCACAGTTTCCCAGAAGAGAAGAAAGAGGCTCTACTGTACAAAGGGTGAGTAACTTTCACAGCAGAAGAGGATATCTCTTCCTCTGAGGATGAAATAAAGGTAGGTCTGGAGTGGTAGGGGGTACACTGAGGCAGGAGGATATTGTATGAGAAAGGTTAAGCTTCCTAGAATAAACTATGAGATGTAGGAAGATCAAATGAAAATAGATGGAGTGGACAATCTGCTGGAGAAGGGGAGAAAAAGGTCCACACAAGTTGCTATCAAAAGAAACTTCCCTGTAATAAGAAACCCAGAAAAGAACAGCTATGACTACGCTATATAAATATGCAGTTGTGTAAATGTGCTGACTTCTCAGACTGTCCAATGTGGCCCCTCTCCAAGGAGGCCAACTACAGATCCCTTTCAACCAAAAATCCTTTTCAGTTCTCACCTAACTCAATCTCTGAGCAACTAGCGCTGAGCTTTTTCTTCTCAACAAATACACATCACCAGCTAACCTCTTCTCCAGCTCCAATCTTCCCCGCGCCCCACCTTGCATCCTCCCTAACCCAACAAAATAGGTGCACCAACTTCATGGAAAACAACTCAAAGATCAAACTCCTCGTGGCCCTCCTCAAAATGGCAGCTACGTCATTTCTGCAATGAGCCCATCATTCGTTCCTTCAGTGTCCTTCACCTTCTGCACATTACCAGCCACCAGATTCTGCTGAGCTTCCTCATCCTCTCTGAGTCACTGTGTTTCCCTGTCCTACCTTTGTGCCATTGGGATCTCAAACCTACAGTAATAAAATAGCCCCTGAGACTTTTCTCTCTGCTGCCAGAGTAGTCCACCTAAACTACCACTTTCCTTAAGCAACCCCATCTCTACCAAATCCAGAGACTACTCCTGGCTCTTCGGGGCTGCTGACCAGAAGTAGACTTGTTTAACCTATCTCTTAACTTACCAGTCACCTAATTAATCCCAACCCATATCAACACCCAGGTGGACCTCACTCTAACTGCAAAGCTAAACTATTTACTATACTGACAATCTATTCCTATTAAACCAGAAAGACTCACTCATTATTAAAAGAAACCCTACTCTTAATCTTTTATAAAGAAGACTTTTTGATGCAAATAGGCTCCCTTCAATTATCTAAAAGTATGTTTTCTTAAAGAGACACGCCTCTATTATTTACAAGTCTAGGAGCATATTATTAAAAACTAAAAAAAAAAAATAAGAACCTGTAAACTATAATGCACAAATCTATAGAGGTCAACCTGCCACAAAACTCAAGCTATGAAGTCACTGCTATTTAAAGCTTTGATGTATTGCTCCCTAATTTAACCTCCCTCATCAAAATGTGCATCGATGTACACTGTTATCAGTAGTGAGAGACTATTCTCTTCTCCCACGCTCTGCCTACAGTGGAGAACCATCCTTGGTAATTTAATCAATCTTTTGAAAATTAATGAGTTCCCCACTGTTTCAATCTGCATTCAGTGGAAGGCCCAAGAAGTTGTTTGTTTTTCTTATTACTGGCCATTTGTATTTGATCTCCTGTGTATTGCCAATTTGAGTTCCTTTGCTTGGTCTTTTAGGACGTTAATCTTTTTCTTGCCACCTTGAATAAATCTTACGTAGTAACCTTTACTCTGCCATATTCATCGCAAATGCTTATGTATTTGGTGAGGAGGGGTTTGTTTGGTTTATTTGGTTTGGTTGTAGAGAAATGTTAATTGTTTTAGAAAGTCACATATATGTTTGGCAGTTCTTTAAGGTTTTGCCTGCAAAGGTTTTTCCTACATAACTAAAATATAACAAAAAATGTATTTTCCCTAGCTCTTTAAAAAGTTTTTTACATTTAGAACTTTCCTACATCAAAATGTCAATGTTATAAAGGTTAAAAAATAGAATAAAAACGCTGAGGAACTCCAGATTAAAGACTAAAGAGACACGACAACTAAATAGATATGGGATTCTTGACTGGATGCTCAATGGAAAGGGGAATATGTTATAAAGATCATTTTTGGGTCAACTGACAAAATTAGAATATAAACAGTAAAGTATTTTATTAATGTTAAATTTACTAAAGTTGATAATTGAACTCATGTTATTAAGAGAAAACCTTGGCCAGGCCCAGTAATCCCGACAATCTGGGAGGTTGAGGTTGGCAGATCACTTGAAGTCAGTAGTTCGAGACCAGCCTGGTCAACATGCTGAAACCCCTTCTCTACTAAAAATACAAAAATGCACCAAGTGTGGTAGCAGATACCTGTAATCCCAGCTACTTGGGAAGCTGAGGCACAAGAATCTTTTGAATCCAGGAGGCAGAGGTTGCAGACAGCAGAGATCACTCCACTGCACTCCAGCCTGAGCGACAGAGTGAGACTCTGTCTCAAAAAAATAAATAAATAAATAACCTTATTAAGAACTGTATATTGAAATATTTAGGGAGGAAGAGCTATGATATGTAAGTAACTTATTCTCACATAGTTGCAGAAAAACAAATTTATACAGAGACACATATATATGTATTTATATATACATGAGTCTCTGTACATTTATACATAAATATGTGTGTGTATATATACATGTGTGTGTGCCAACAAGAGAAATGTAAACAGTCACTTTTAATATTGCATACTTTTCCTCCATCTGAATTTGATCATTGAAAAATCCTTTTACTTTAAATAATCTTCCAAGGGCCTGATACAAAACATCAATATACACTAATTACCCAAGATTGACCACCCTTGACTTGTGGCAAAGCTTATTCCTTTTGGTGGGCCACAGTTCCCCCATTGTCCACTTTGTGTGAAGGGCACAAGAAAGCAGACAGAAGGTGCAAGTGAGTGGACGAGGGAAGGCTCTGCCTTCTTTAGATCTCCCCAGAAGGGTGTACCTTGGCACCTCTCGGTGCTGTGTCAGACTTGCAAACACCCAGGGTGCCAGAGAGTGACCCGCCATATGACTGCTGCCAAGAATCATGGTGCAGCTGTCACCTTGCTGAGAACAGGAAGCACACTGTCACCATGTGCTGTGACCCTCACTAAGCTCTGGCTCCATGTATCACTGGGCTGCACTTCTTGTGAAGACAGCCAGCCAGTCCTCACATGCCCTGCAGTGTGAACAGGCAGCAGCTGGGCAGGCAGCTAACGCATCCCTGCTCCTCTGGACCAGAAGCAAATAACACAGGAGGATTTAAAAACTGCTCAAATACATTTTTTTGTTCATGGGATTTGGCATCAAGGCTAGAAGAGGTAAAATTAATGACCGCAATGAAATCTGTCACATTGACTAATGTGCAAAAGGCTTATCATTTAAAAGTCGTTTCATCTTCTGTAATCTCAGATCTGGAATGGGAAAAAAAAAAAAAAGAGAAAGAGAGAAGCCGCAGAGTAAGAGCCCATTAGATGAGAGCAGTCCAAGAGAAATATAATGCAAGCCACATACGTAAACGTAAGCATTCCAGTAGCTGTGTTTTTAAAAAAAAAAAAACACAAATAGGTGAAATTCATTTCATAATATATGTCATTTAACCTAATATATACTAAGGTATTATTGCTTCAATATGTATGCAACATTAAAAGTTACTATTTACATTCCTCTTGTTGTACTAAGTCTTCAAAACCTATGTGCATTTCACACTTACAGCACAATTCAAACTGGTGAAATTTCAGTGTTCAATAGCCACACACGGCTAGTGGCTACTGTGTTGGACACTGTGGGTATGCATTATAAGCTTTGAAAGCTCCTCTGCAAATAAATGCAACCAACCCTCACTTTAGCATTATTGAATTCAATGACTATCAATAAGCAAAATTATGTCCAATGAACTAAATATATTACAAACTAGAGAAAAAGTCAGCTCTTAATCACAGTTCAGTACAGATTGGTATATAATTATAGTTATATAAGAAGGAACATTCCCAAAGAGCTCTAAGAAGGCCTTTATTCTCTCTACAGAGTTTTATAGTCAAGACTTGGAGGATAAGCAGAATTTTCTGGCAGAAAATGAAGGAAAGGCATTGCAGGTGGTATGCCACATGCAGGCATTCCAGATCTAAGGCAGATGCGGGAGAAAGTTCAAAGAACCTTCAGAGAAATGGAGCAGCCTGATGGTCAAAACGCAATGAAGGTAATTGGAGAAAAGGAGAAAAGCCTTTTTGTTTGTTTGAGAGAGAGTTTTGCTCTTGTTGCCCAGGCTGGAGTGCAATGGCACGATCTCAGGTTACCACAACCTCCGCCTCCCAAGTTCAAGTGTTTCTCCTGCCTCAGCCTCCTGAGTAGCTGGGATTACAGGCATGCACCACCATGCCTGGCTAATTTTGTATTTTTAGTAGAGACGAGGCTTCTCTATGTTGGTCAGGCTGGTATCAAACTCCCAACCTCAGGTGATCTGCCCACCTCGGCCTCCCAAAGTGATGGGATTACAGGCGTGAGCCACTGGTGAGTCACCAGCCTGGAGAAAAGTTTTGAAGATAGAGAGGCCTCAATGAACTGAACGTGCATTCTCAACTACAGATCACCTTTCACTCTGAGGATAACCTGAAGCTCAGAGAGGTTAAGCAGGAGAATGTCATCACATTGTATCACCACTTTGTGGTAAAGCCAGGTGTGCAGGGATAGAAATAAGAACTCCAGGAGCTGCAGCAGACACGCCAAGGAATAATGAGGAAAAGCCTAAATTCAGCCAATGCTAGAGGGAGGGACTTGAAGGGAGAATCAAACAGTACTTCATGACCCAGAAGAAGGCAGCGAGATATAACTTACATCAAATAAGCAGAAAAATATTACTAGTGTTATCCCCTTAACTCCTGCTGTGCCAGACCCACAGCTCCTGAAAACTCTGAAACTGGCATCCAAAAGGTTGCATTAGCCAACAGAGGACACCCAGCCAAGATGAATGTGCTGGCTCAATTCAGGAGGCTGTGTCTCTGTGCTAGCTGGGCCCCATGTTTACATCCTCTGGCATCTGCACAGTACATATGTAAATGGCAACTGAGGGGGTGATTATACAGTACAAGTCTATGCAAATGTTGTATGGCCAAAGAAAATGTGTTCAGTCAAATGATCTGCCTAAATGATTTAAATATTCAAAATATCCATGAGAAAAATACTGGTATTTTCTTCATAATACTCAAGAAGTAAGCTCTAGTGTGACTTTTAAAGCTAGCTCTTGACTTTCCTTAAAAAGCTCTGGGAGTCTCAGGCCGGTTGCCTGAGACTGTAATTTCAGCACTTTGGGAGGCCAAGGCAGGTGGAACATCTGAGGTCAGGAGTTTGAGACCAGCCTGGCCAACGTGGTAAAACCCCAACTCTGCTAAAAATACAAAAATTAGCTGAGCATGGTGGTGGGTGCCTGTAATACCAGCTACTTGGGAGGCTGAGGCAGGAGAATCACTTGAACCTAGGAGGCGGAGGTTGCAATGAGCCGAGATCGTGCCACTGCACTCCAGCCTGGTGACAGAGTGAGACTACCTCTCAAAAACAACAACAACAACAAAAAAGCTCTGGGAGTCTCTTTGAGCCACTTCTGGTTGTAGGGTGAGGGGCCTGCCCAACTTGAAATTTTAAGAGTTAATAGAAAAGAAATTTCCTACTGTAAGCAAGCAGTAGGAAACAGTCAGTTCCCACTGCAGAAGGTGTATATATATATATGTGTGTGTGTATATATATATATATATATACACACACACACACACACACACACACACACACACACACACACACACATATATATCAGAAAAAGGTGATGAAGGTAGAGTGGCTATAATCTCAGCACTTTGGGAGACTGGGGTGGGCAGATCGCTTATGCTCAGGAGTTTGAGACCAGCCTAGGCAATATCACAAAAACCTGTCTCTACCAAAGATACAAAAAAAAATTGGCTGGGCATATTGCTGTATGTCTGTGGTCCCAGCTACTTGGGAGGCTGAAGTAGGATTGCTTGAGCCCAAGAGAGGGAGGTTGCAATAAGCAGAGACAGCGCCACTGCACACCCACCTGGGCAAAAGAGAAAGAAAAAGGTGATCACACTGAAAAATAATCAAAAAACTTCTATGTAAACTAAAATACTATTACTAGACAAATTTAATAATCAGTATGTTCTGAAACAGTTCGGAACAATGGACTCCAAAATGACAACAGAAATTCCAATTATGTTTTGATCACAATGATTTGTTTTCTACTTTCCTGCTCATAAAAACAGGCTGCTTTTTATTTTCTTTTTAATTTATTTATTTGTGGTTTTTTGAGACAGGGCCTCACTTGTCACCCAGGCTGGAGTGCAGTGGTGCAATCTCGGCTCACTGCAACCTCTGCCTCCCAGGCTCAAGCCATCCTCCCTCGCACCACAGCCTCTCGAGTAGCTGGGACTATAGGCACATGCCACCACGCCTGGCTAATTTTTGTTACTTTTTGTAGTGATGGAGTTTTGCCATGTTGCCCACGCTGGTCTTGAATTCCTGGGCTCAAGCAATCCACCTCCCAAAATGCTAGGATTACAGCCGTGAGCCACCACGTAAGACCCAAGCTATTTTTTAAATAGCAATCCAAAATAAGAAAACTCTTTATTAATACTAAAATAAGGAGAAATGTTTGGACTAACTAAAGCACTTTGTTAGAGCCCTTTGTCAAATTTTTGTAAACTGAGTTTTATTGTGCCAATCCCAAATATAATTTCAGAGAATGGACTAGAATATTCTAAAGCAGCACAATTCAATAGAAATATAAAGTGAGATACATAAGTAATTTTAAATTTTCCAGTAGCAATAATTTTAATAATATATTAACCCAATATATTCAAAATGTTATTGTTTCAACATATAATCACCACAAAAAATAATTACTGAGAAATTTTTCATTGTTTTTGCATATGATGTCTTCAAAAACTGTGTGTCTTTTACACTTACAGCACACCTCAATTCAGAGTAGACACATTTCTTTTTTGTTGTTTTTTTCTTTTTTTTTTTTTTGAGTAGACACACTGCACGTGGCTAGTGGCTACCATTTCATACAACACAGGTCTAGACCAACCATTTTATTCTGTGGATGGAGACACTGAATGGCAAAAAAGGTTAAGAAACTTGGTAAATTGCAGGGCCAAGCTGGAATTCTTTTCTTGGTTTGGTTTGGTTAGAGGAGGAGTTTTGCTCTGTCTCCCTGGCTAAAATACAGTGGCCCCATCACAGCTCACTGTAGTCTCAAACTCTTGGGCTCAAAGAGCATTTCAGCGTCCTGAGTAGCTGGCATTACAGGCACTAACCACCACAGCCGGACAGGCTACAATCCTTATTTCCTAGTTCCCAACTGAATGTTCTTTCCACCTGACCAAACTATCTCACTCCTGTGTTTTATGTCCATGAAACACAGAATAGTACTAAATTACGGCAGCCCAAGGATGTCTGGGATGAAAGAAAGTTGTCAGGAGACTACCTAAAACCAGAGCTCCAAAGAAAATATATGGCTGAGGCAAAAGAAACCCAACACTCAATCAACAGAATTGATACCATCTCAATCAATAAGCCAGAATGTTTTATTTTGACAAATTCAAGAACATCACATATTGTACCTGTGTATAGTTACTGGTGACTAAATTACATGGCGACTAAATCAACCATGCTCGGAATGGTGACTACCGTATGTGAAAACGGAACAACAAAGTATATGCCAACGGAAATGTATTTGAGAATTCAGGCTTGCATGATTCCTAAAAGAATTCCCTAGACCCAACTTCCACTTTGTCGGTAACACGCAGATATCTGCATGAATAAGATAAGAAAAAATGTAGGAAACTTGCTAAAATGCTCTGGCAAATAAAAGCAGGGGTTAGGTAAAACAAAATTGGCAGCCAAGCGCAGTGGCTCACGTAATCCCAGCACTCTAGGAGGCTGAGGCGGGCGGATCATGAGGTCAGGAGTTTGAGACCAGACTGGCTAATACAGTGAAATTTAGCCTCCACTAAAAATACAAAAATTAGCCAGGCATGGTGGTGCGTGCCTGTAGTTCCAGCTACTCGGGAGACTGGGGCAGAAGAATCTTTTGAACCCGGGAGGCGGAGGTTGCAGTAAGGCAAGATCATGCCACTGCACTCCAGCCTGGGCAACAGAGAGAGACTCCGTCTCAAAAAAAAAAAAACAAAATCGCCAAATGTAAAAAATCATTCGAGCTGGGTGCTGAGTACAAGGGAGTTCATTAAACTAGCCCCTCTGCCCTTACAGGTATTTGAAACTTTCCCTTAAAAAAAAAAAAAAAGTTTTTTAAAAAGCAGGGGTAGTAAATGAACTTTTGTTAGTGTAAATAAATAAATAATAAATAAAAAGCAGGGGAGGAAGGAGAAAGGAAGTGTAAGCTCAGAAAAAGGTTTTTTAGAGCCCTTATACTAAGACAATAAATAAACACTGGCATTCCAACACTGATTCCAAGACCATTTGAAACTGTGCAGTAATTTCAGTTTTAAGAAAGCAAACTAAAGAATAGAGAAAAAACAAGGAAGAAAGGAAGGAGCAGGGGAAAATATTTTTTAAACATCCATACCCCAAGTACCCTGAGAAAAATCAGTCAGCAACTCAATATACATCCTTCCAGACCTTTTCCTGATCATATATATTAAAATATATGTGTGTGGTACAGTACAAAATATATTTGGTCTTTGTTCCAGTTCCTGTCACAAGCTCTTAAAACCATTGAGATTTCCTGAGCAGGAGGAATATCTTCGTTCATCATGAGCCCCTTTTGAACATACTTGAGTTTACGCTAATGAGGTGACTTGAGGTGTAGTGCATAGATACCCCAGGAGGAAGCTGCTCACCAGGGAGACCAAGTGATTAGAGGATTACAGGATTGGAACCTTCAGCCCCACCCATCAACCTACAAGAAAGGTAAGGGAGAGAAAGTGTAGAGATGAAGCCCTATGGAAAAAAAAAATTTTTTTTTGAGATGGAGTCTCGTTCTGTTGCCCAGGCTGGCGTGCAGTGGCATGATCTCAGGTCGCTGCAGCCTCCCCCTCCCAGGTTCAAGCGATTCTCATGCCTCAGCCTCCCAGGTAGCTGGGATTACAGCTGTGCGCCACCACACTCAGATAATTTTTATAATTTAGTAGAGACCAGGTTTCACCATGTTGGCCAGGCTGGTCTCAAACACCTGACCTCAAGTGATCTGCCCGTATCAGCCTCCCAAAGTGCTGGATTACAGGCCTAAGCCAGTGCACTCAGCCTTACAGTATTTTATTTTCTAAACTAATATAATGGGATTATACCGATGAAACATCAATGCTGTTCCTGAGTCAGCATCCTGTATTTGGGACAGGACCAACTTCTTAGTTCCCGTGGGGTAAAATTTGGGGTTAGGTACATGATAGGCATAATCTCCTCCACTGGGTATTTAAATCCTGAACCAATACTCACAGGGACAGAGGCAGTTGGAGCTGAATCCTAAATTGTTCAGTGGCAGCAAACTGAACAGAAGGTCCGTGAACTTCTGCAGCTGAGATCCCCAAACCAGATCAAAACTTGTTTTCCCACTGTTTTCAGCTTCTAGAAGCTACTAGTACCCTTCTTATATGCATTGTTTTCTTATTTAAGCTAGACTGTTGTTTGAAGTGAAAGAACGCTGACAGTGTTATAATACCACTAATACTAATAACATCAGCTAATAATCATGTATTTATGTGCCAGGTACTATTCTAAGATTTTTACTTATCTCATTTAATCCTCACAATAATCCTACAAGGTAGATAGTATTAACCCATTTCAGAGCTGAAAAAACTGGTGCAGGCAGATTAAGTAATGTGCTCCTGTGCTCACAGCTACTGGTTATAGAGCCAGGATTTGAACCCAGGCTGATAGATCCAATAATTTAGTCCTAAATTATAAAACCTCCTATCAAGCTGCTTTATTTCCTGATTTCTTCACAATCGTCTCCTACATTGGAATATTTAGGTGTTTCATGCTTTTTATTATCATAAGTAAGGCCATAATAAACTGTCACTGTCCTTTTAGTTTGAGGGCACATCCTAATTTAAACATAGATTAAATTTTTGGCATGGATTTGCCAGGTAAAAGGATATGTGCTTTTTTTTCATTCTTCATTCTTGATTATGTATTGCAGAATGAGGGCATTTGGTTTCAAAGCTTGTTAAGAAATAAAAAAGGAAACAAAGTTGGCTTTTTTTTTTTTTTTGTGAAGCACTGTTTCTGCCTTCAGGCATTCATGTGTGTTTACGTGCTCAGAATGGGGACAATCTGCTCAGCTAAGAAAGAAAGAAGATCCTGTTTTAAATGTTAATTGATGTAGGATAATAGGATTTCCCAATCAATAACAAATACACTTCAAGCCTAGGGCTTAAGGATTTTAGTCCAGCCTTTTACTACAGTCATATTTCCTGAGGCAATCCTAAACTCCATTCATAGATAGTGTTATTTTTGCTGTTTTTAAAAAAGGTAAATTATAATCAAGGACAGTTCTCTAACTTTTGAAATTTTGCTCTGTATTGGGTACTTCAAAACTCGGAGCTTACATTATCTGAGATCCCAGTTAAGTCGACAAAATGACAAAATTATTAGTGTGTTTCTTTGGTGAGATCAGGACTATTCTTTTTTCAGAAGGTTACTCCAATGTGATGACTTCTTGGGAAGATCACATCATCTACTTTTATGCTCTATAAATATTAAAATACTCTCTGGGTACAAAATAAAATTTCAGATGACCTAACACCATGCTAACCTTGGAGGCTACACCACTTCTTGTAAGCAGGAAGCACTAGAGAAATGATGGCATAAGCAGTCACCCACTTATAAATGATCAAGTGGAAAAAGCAAGTACCATAGTAAGAATGTTATGCCCAGTGCTACGTCCTTGCAGTCATGGACAGCAAACTGGCCTTGTTGACATTTTGGGGGAGACTGTATAAACTGAAGGCAGAAAAGTAAGAATACTATTCAAAGATTCTTTGTAGACTGAAATCTTAGTATCTAGGAAACACTAATTCCTCATTAACTTTTATCTACTCAAAGAACATATGATTTTTTAAAAAATATTTTAATCATAAAACTAGTATCGGGACACAGAACAACAGACAAGCACAGTCGTTTTGAGTAACTGCAGCAGGGCCTACCGTGCCAGACTGACAATGATTATTTTGCAGGCTCAGACAAGAAGGCTGAAAGGGAAACCACTAGTAAACATTCACCAAACACAGTGAAGAGCAGCCCAATGAAGAAAGAGCTACCAGATACACAAAACTAAGGAACAGGAAGATAAAATGAAGCACCCCAGAAAGTTCGGGGCAACAGAAATAATAATAATGATAATTATTATCATTAAACCAAGAACCAGTTGGCTGAGGTTTCAACCCTGAGGTCAAAGACCCTCAGGCCCCAACCCTCAAAATGAATCAGGACATGTTACACATTATTCATGCTAACTAGCTCGATTGTCATATTTCATCTTACTTGGCAACCCCCCAGTCCAACTCAGCTCTTGAAAGGAAGAAGAGACAGAGTCACTGCACACAGTGCAGCATTTGTCTCTGATAAGAAGCCCTTCCCAGCAAACTTGTGAGACTAGAGAGACTCTTGTTGTTGGTCTCATACAGAGGTACACAGCATTCAAATTTGGTGAACCCACAGAATTCAGTAAGCATCTCAGGCTACAATGAACTTTTTACACTTTCCTTGAAGATTTGGGAACTCACCTAGGGCATGGCTACAACTCCGGCAGGATTCCGTTAGACTGACAAATATTTGCTGCAGATCGGCTCTGGGGGGAGTGGGTGAGGGGTTGGGGTTTTTCCAGCCATTACATTTACAAGACTCCTCGGCCTAAAAAAGGAATAAAGAGAGACAAAATTATGTAACAGGCAGCCATGGACTGATGGTTTTACATGAGAACAATGCACACTAGTTATATAACAGCTACCCCCTCACCCCTGACTTTGCCGTCTTCCATATACGCGAGAGAAAAAAAGAAAAGTCAATGGTGGTATTTGATTTGGGTGCGTGCTTTGCTTTTTGTTTTCTGCTAGCTGGAATCTGCACGCTGCAGCTCACATAGCTGACCCACACACTTTGCTACCACTGACCCCAGTGGGTGTCCAGGAAGCGGTCAGCTCCGACCAGCTTGTGGTCAAATCCACAAGTCAGACTCCTGATGTCCCATAAACATGGCTGAGGTCTAGACTAAGGTTGAACCTTGCAGGCTCCAAGGCACCAGCTGCATCTCTGCCCCAGAAGGGAAACTCTATGGAATAGAAAAAGTTAACAATCTTAGGAAGATGAGACAGGGCACACCCAGCTGAAGCCACGTTTGCAGGCTCTTCCAAGACTTCTGTGAGCTCCCAGCTTTAGAAATGAAAAGGGCTTCATCATGGAGCCCTGGGTTTCTCTCTCTCTCTCTCTCTCTCTCTCTCTCTCTCTCTCTCTCTGTGTGTGTGTGTGTGTGTGTGTGTGTCTGTGTGTGTGTTTCCAGGTTTCCTGTACTAGCACACCATTATCTTAGCAACACTTAATATAGAAAGCTTCCTTAACTTTGTCTACATACTCTTCATACTTCCCTATGTTTGTAGACAAGGGTGAGTATGATCTGGCCTTCTTGAAGTGATCTAACCTATGAAGTAGAGGGTAAGTATGAAAAATTATCTATTATTCTACCAGGTACCCCACTGTGAGCTTCAGCAGGTCCCAAGGTATGAAACACTAGAATGCTTGCATTGAATGTCCCCAGCCACTTATGAAAATAATTCTTCTGCCCCTTCTCTACTATTCTTTAGCACTCCAACACTCTCACCATTTATTTACTGCTTCAAGCTAGTTGTGGCTAAGAAACCAGATGATACATTGTTTGAATAACATGTAAGACAGATGAAGTCACTCTAGTGGAGAGCCTTCTACATATACTGTCCAGTATGGTAGCCTCTGGCCACATGTGGTTACTGAGCACCTGAAATCTGGCTAGTTCAAATCAAAGTGCACTGCAGTTGTAAAACTGCAGATTTAGAAGACCAGGGCAAAAAAAGTAAAATATATCATTATTGATTTTTATATATTGAAATTAAATGTATTATTTTTTATATATGGGTTAAAGAAATTATTAATATTGACTTATTTTTACTTTTGTAACACAGTTATCAGAACTTGTTTGTTTTTTTTTTTTCAGACAGTCTCTCTGTGTTGCCCAGGCTGGAGTGTAGTGGCATGATCTCCGCTCACTGCAACCTGCGCCTCCCAGGTTCAAGCAATTCTTGTGCCTCAGCCTCCTGAGTAGCCGGGATTACAGGCATTCACCACCACGCCCAGCTAATTTTTGTATTTTTAGTGGAGACAGGGTTTTACCATGTTGCTGAGGCTGATCTCAAACTCCTGACCTCAGGTGATCCGCCCGTCTCAGCCTCCCAAAGTGCTGGGATTACAGGTGTGAGCCACTGCGCGCAGCAGCATATGTCTAATTTGAAGAAAATTTCAGAGTGGCTGCTGCTTTGACCTCATACATAAAATTCTCAAAGATAGAGATCATTTCTGAAGGGTGTATATGTATAACAGTATAAGAAAAGAGAATAAACCACTGGCAAGGTAAGAAGGGTCACAGTAGAAGATAAACCTGCTTTTGAATATGAGTCTCTTTCAGCGGGCCCTGTGAATCTGCAACACCTAACCTGACTGCTTTTCCCATTTTGTATTAATGAGGATGACGAAGGCAGGGCCAGGAGAAGCACCTCCAACAGCATCTCCAGAGCTACAGCCCCCAGTGAGTAGCTCAAATGGCCCTTTTTTGTCTAGGCATAAGGCAGGCCCAACTCTTACCCCTAGAGTTCTCTGTTGCCAGGATGAACCTGGCCTTGAAATTCTCTGCAGTGAGCCATCCACCTCTTCGGAGGTTGCAATGGCTTCTGAGGCCATGTTCTTGAAGGAAACTGTCATGAGAACTTACACTGTGAAGAATAGCAAATTATGGCAAACCAAAATATACAACTTTGGTATAAGGGTTATTAAAATGCAGATACAAGAAAAGCTCTCTGCCCTCCCCCTATATCCCCAGAAGCAGGACATAAATTCTTAAAGGTATCCTTCCCTCTCTACCAGGAAGGATAGAAGTTGATCACGGAGGCGACTCTAGACCTTCAGCCGAGAGCGGGTACCAGGGGAACCTACATAACAAAGCTTGCTAAAACCAGTCCTGATCTACCACTGGTTTCCCCATATACTTGCATTCCCACAATCTGCTGTCCCTACCAGCTCAAGATCCTTTTCCTTTGTCTTCTTCTCGCTTCTCTAAAAATTTACTATTCTTTGCTGAAATAGCCTATAAGCCCAAGTTCTAACCACCTCTTTGAGTTATTCCTCACTGGGTGCTCCCATGTTCATGCACAATGAATATATCAATAAACTTGCTTTTGTTTTTCTCTTATTAACATCTTTTATCAGTCTAACTGAAAGGGCCCCAACCAATGCACCCTTTCAAAATGGTAAAGAAAAAACAGCTTTCTTCCCCTACAAAAGTATCACTAAGTTTTTGTAGGGTCAGAGGAAACCACCCTTACTGTGGACCAATCTCTCTTAGTTGCCACATAGCTACTTCCAGGAACTCCCTAAGCTTCCAGATTCTCCGACTAGTTGGTCTGATCCACAACCCTTTCCCCAAGGGCCTTTGGTTTGAGAAAGAAAAATGACAAAACAGCCCCAACAAAGCAATTAAGTATGGCAGGCCAAACCTAGAAGGAAAAAACAGTCGTAACCAAAAACCTTTGAGTTTGGAGAACTGCATTTCAAGCCAAGGAGTTATGCACATTCACTCATTCTTTCAACAATATTTATTCAGGGCCTACTACATGTCAGGTACTACTGACTATGAAACCAAGATCCTGCTCTCCTGGAGATTACATTAGGGGTGGCAGGGGATGGGGAAAACAGGATTAACACAAATAAGTAAATTATAGAATCTGTTGGAGGATGTGACGAGGCTATGGAAAGAAAGATAAAAGGACGAGTACAGGGAACTTAGCAGAGAGTGGGATAGAAGGTATAATTTTAACCAGGTCTTTCTGAGATGACCTCAGAGCAAAGACTTGAAGAAAGGAGGAAGTGGTCTTTAGGTATCTGGTGTAAGGGGAAACAGCTACTGTTAAGGCAAGAGAATGCCTGGCTTGCTCAACAGAAACTAAAGGCTAATGTGACTACATCACAGTGGGTAAAGTTGTGTAGAAATTAAGCCAGACAGGGCTAGGGTGTGGCTCACACCTGTAATTCCAGCACTTCAGGAGGCCAAGGCAGGCAGATCACCTGAGGTCAGGGGTTCAAGAGCAGCCTGACCAATACGGTGAAACCCCATCTCTACTAAAAATACAAAAATTAGCCAGGCGTCGTGGCACACACCTGTAGTCCCAGCAACTCAGGAGGCTGAGGCAGGAGAATCACTTGAACCAAGGAGGCGGAGGTTAGTGAGCCAAGATCATGCCACTGCACAATAGACTGGGTGACAGAGCAAGGCTCTGTCTCCAAAAAAAAAAAAAAAAATACAAAAAAATATAAAAATTAGCCAGGCATAGTGGTGCATGCCTGCAATTCCAGCTACTAGGTGGCTGAGCTAGGAGAATCGCTTGAACCCGGGAGGCACAGGTTGCAGTGAGCTAAGATCACGCCACTGCACTCTGGCCTGGGCAACAGAGTGAGACCCTGCCTCAAAAAAAGAAGAAAAGAAATTAAGCCAGACAGGACAGGCACAGGTAATCTCAGCACTTTGGGAGGCTAAGGCAGGCAGAACACCTGAGGTCAGGAGTTCGAGACCAGTCTAGCCAACATGGTGAAAACCCATCTCTACTAAAAATACAAAACCAGGCGTGGTGGTGAGCGCCTATAATGCCAGCTACTTGGGAGGCTGAGGCAGGAGAATCACTTGAACCTGAGAGGTGGAGGTTACAGTGAGCTGAGATCACGCCACTGCACACCAGCCTTGGTGACAAAGTGAGACCCTGTCTCAAAATTAAAAATAATAATAATAATAAATATAATCAAGAATTCAAGGCTCTAAAATTTTTCTTCCTATAGGCTTGCTTATAAAACACCTCCTTGCCCTTAGATTCATGCTAACAAATAACAACCTTTAAATTCTTGGAGAAGACAATACAGAGTTTTAGAGATGTAAATCTCAACTTCACTATTGCAACAGACTAAGCTCAGTCAGCCCAGAAAAAAAAAGTTTATTGATGCCCCTTCTTGTCTTAACATGACAGAGAAGAATGGCCATGTTCACTAGGGGCTCGTAAATGGGTGAGTCACAAATCTCATGGCAGGAGGATTTGTAATAATAAGGCCCTATATTCCCCCTACTCAGTAAAAAAAAAAGAGTTACATCTTCAATATTAACCGCACGTGTTGAAACCACTTGTGATAGAGTGCTTAATGGATTCTACCATATAATAAACACTGATGCTTAAAAATGTAACTGAATAAAGATCTTTTCTTTCAAAATTGGCTGACTGTACTTCTTCCACTGAGTCTTGGGAGCCCAGTACAAAGTAGATTTTTATTTCTTTTGTTCATAATGACTGAGACTTTCCAAACAAATTGACATTCCCTGAAAACTAAGAAGATTGAAGAAAGGGAGAAAATATGGGGCGAAACACTGAGAAGTATAAAAGTTTTGTCAGCTCCACAGCACTCCAACTGTGCGGTCCAAGATGTGGCAGCCAGCCACAAGTGAATACTGAGTCCTTAAAAACTGGCAACAAAAATTGAGATGTGTTATGAATGTTTCAAAATACACACTGAATTTCAAAGACTTAGTGTAAAAAAAGAATGTTAAAATATCCTATTAAGAATTATTCTATATTGATTACATATTGTAATGATAATATTTTGAAATATTCACTTAAACATTACAATTAATAAAATTTAATTTTTGGCTTTTCTGATTTTTTTTAATGTGGTACAGTGGGTTGAATAATGTGTGCCCTGAAGTTCATGTCCAATCCAGGTGCAGTGGCTCACACCTGTAATCCCAGCACTTTGGGAGGCCGAAGTGGGAGGATCACCTGAGGTCAGGAGTTTGAGACCAACCTGGCCAACATGGTAAAACCCTGTCTCTATGAAAAACACAAAAATTAGCCAGGCATGGCAGCACATGCCTGTAGTCCTAACTACTCAGGAAGCCGAGGCAGGAGAATTGCTTAAACTCAGGAGGCCAAAGTTGCAGTGAGCCAAGATGGCACCACTGCACTCCAAGGTGTAAGACTATGTATCAAAAAATAATAATAATAATATTAAATAAAGCTCATGTTCCCCTGGAACCTCAGAATGGGACCATATTTGGAAATAGCGACGTTGTAGATATGATCAGTTAAGGAGCTGCAGATGAAATTATCCTGGATTTAGATGAAGCCCTAAAACCAATGACTGGTGTTTTCCTAAGAGAAAGGAAAAGGAGATTTGGAGACAGAGACACAGACAAACAGGAAAGAAGTCCAAGTGAAGACAGAAGAAGAGGCTGGATCTCACTATAAGAGAGACCAGGGTCTATAATCCCAGTATATTGGGAGGCCAAGGTGTGCGGATCACCAGAGGTCAGGAGTTCGAGACCAGCCTGACCAACATGGAGAAACCCCATCTCTACTAAAAATACAAAATTAGCTTGGCGTGGTGGTGCACGCCTGTAATCCCAGCTACTCAGGAGGCTGAGGCAGGAGAATTGCTTGAACCCAGAGGCAGAGGTTGCGCCATTGCACTCCAGCCTGGGCAACAAGAACAAAACTTCGAAAAAAAAAAAAAAAAAAAAAAAGAAAGAAAGAGAGACCAGAGTCTCACTACAAGCCAAAGAACGCTGCCAAGGATTGCCAAGCACCACCAGATGCTAGGAAGAGGCAAGGAAGGATTCTCTCCCAGAGCCTTCAGAAGGAGTGTGGTCCAGATGACACCTTGATCTCAGACTTTCAGCCTCCAAAACAGTGGAAAAAAAAAAAAAAAAAAAACCCTATTTGTTGTTTTAAGCCACATATTTTATGGTTACTTGTTACGGCAGTCCTCAGAAACTAATACACAGGGCTACCAGAAAATGTTAAATAATATATGTGTTGATGCACTAGCCTATAAAGGGACTCCATCCCCAAGCCCCAGGTCTTCACTATGGACCCTAACAGTTTAAGCACAGAATAGTCTCAGTATCCCTAAGTGGTCCTAACTAGTTAAAGTTATACCCTATTGATACATCTGAGAGTCCTTTGAGTTTTCCTTGTTTCAGGATTTTTTTGTAGGATATGAAAATTGGTTCTTAAACACGTGCACACTCCATGTCACACCTAACAACCTAAGTGTACAAAATTTTTAATATATATGGGACTCATTGCTTGAATTGCTAAAAAGGATACACATTTTAAGGATATTGCTAAAATGTCCTTTAAAAAAAATTCAATGCTCTCATCCTTGACTGCCAGCAAAGCATTTTCTGCCTAGTTTTCTGAGCTGCTGCTACCATGCCCTCCACTTTGGCCTTCATCTCCCCATTCCAAAGTTCAGGCCTGGCCACTGTTCTTTGAGATAAGAGGTCTCCTTTCAAAACACCTTTCCCATGTCTCTCCTTAATTAGGCATGACAGCTGCTGTCTAAGGAGACTCCCAAGGGAGTTGGCCTTGCAGCTTTAACAAAGTACCAGCTGAAGGACAACCTTTTAGGGAGTGCACTGCCAAGCCAATTACCGTAGCAGCTAGCAACCTGGGCACAGGGAGGGGCAGCTACCCAGATGACTTCATCTCCCCCACGAGCAAGTCTCTGCGGACAGTGCAGAGCCAAGAAGGAAGAAAAGGCCACTGCACCACTTTCAACAGGACTGGGATAATGTTTTTATCCCAATAGGATCCAGGGTTAGAGGTCATATAGTATGCAACTGACTTTGTCATAGTATGCAGAAACCAGGATGGATGATGAGAAAGAAGTTAAACTGGATAAACAAGCGGTCACAACCCAGATTACAGACAGACAAGGGGTGGGGTGCTTACAGTTCACTCAGTGTGAATGAGTGAGATGGGTGTGAGGATATTTGAGTGACATCCGGAGGAACAGGAGAAAGACAGCCAGCCGTCTAGCAGGATTCTGTCATGCTTAAAATACTGGAAAGTCATATTTGTTGGAAAACTTAAATCAGTGTCAGAGATGTCCCACAGCAAGAACATGCAGATGGAAAATTTATTCAGTATAACTGTGAATCCGACATTTATTTAGCACCCAAAATGAAAAATGTGCATAAGGATTCTTATCCCACCCTACATAAGGAAAGTCGAAATTATTGCCATTATTAATAGAGAAAGCTGAGGCTCTAGGTGATAAGAGACTTGCCTGGGGTTACTCACTCTACCCTGCAGAAGCACAAAGTGTGTCCAGGCAGGTAATTGGCACTGAGGTTGTGAGTGAAGAAGGCCCCACTCTTATTCACTACCTCTCTGCATGCTGGACAAAGGCATAATGTTTAAATGTCAAGGACCAAAACCATAACTTCACACCCAATAAGATATCTCTAACCAAAAGGGCAGAAAGGAGGAGTAAGTTCTGGTGTTCTATCGCACAGCAGAGTGACTATAGTTAACAATAATATATTGCATATTACGAAATAGCTAGAAGAGAGAATTTTGAATGTTCTCATCACAAAAAAATGACAAGTGATTGAGGTGATGAACATGCTAATTACACTGATTTGCCCATTACACAATGTACACGTTTCAAAACACCACACTATACCCCCATGAATATGAACAATTATTATATGTCAATTCAACACAAATAAATTCTTTTTTCAAAAGGGGCACACAATGACAAATTATCAGGATGTGAAAAATTGGAATTCTCATACAGTGTTTGTGGGATGTAACAAGGTATAGCCACTTTGGAAAACAGTTTGCTAGCTTCTTATAGACCAATGGAACAGAATAGCCCAAAAATAAACCCTCACAGATATGGTCAAATGATTTTGACAAGTGTGCCAAGACCATTCAATAGAGAAAGGGCAGTCTTTTCAACAAATGGTGCTGGAAAAACCAGGGATCTGTGTGCAAAAGAATGACGTTGAACCTTTAGCTAACAACACACACAAAAATGAACTCAAAATAGTTGAAAGACCTCAACATAAAACTACAAATATCTTAGAAGAAAATACAGAAAAAAAAAACTTCATGATAATTGATTAGGCAATGGTGTTCTTGGATATAACACCAAAAGCACAGACAGGTCAGGTGTGGTGGCTCACATGTATAATCCCAGCACTGTAGGAGGCCTAAGCAGAAGGATCATTTGAGGTCAGGAGTTCAAGACCAGCCTAGGCAACAAACAAGACGCCATCTCTACAAAAATTTTAAAAATTAGCTGGATGTAGTGGTGCACACCTATAGTCACACCATTCAGGAGGCTGAGGCAGGCAGATAGCTTGAGCCTAGCAGTTCAAGGCAGCAATGAGCCATGACTGTGCTACTGCACTCCAGCCCAAGCAACAGAACAAGATTCTTTCTCAAAATAAATAACAAAAACACAGTTAACAAAATAAAAATAAACTGGAATTAGTAAAAACTTTAAATTTCTGTGCACCAAAAGACATTCTCAACACAGTGAAAAGGCAACCCAGAGAATAGGAGAAAATATTTGTAAACTATATATTTGATAAGGGGTTAATATCCATAATATATAAAGAACACTTACAACTCAACAACAACAACAACAACATTTTTAAATGGGCAAACGAATTGAGCTGACACTTCTCTAATGAAGATATACAAATGGCCAAAAAACACATGAAAAAATGCTCAACATCATTAATAACTATGAAAATGGGCCAGGCACAGTGGCTCACACCTGTAATCACAGTACTTTGGGAGGCTGAGGCAGGTGGATAACCTGAGGTCAGGAGTTTAAGACCAGTCTGGCCAATATGGTGAAACTCCACCTCTACTAAAAACACAAAAATTGGTTGGGCATGGTGGCACATGCCTATAATCCCAGCTACTCAGGAAGCTGAGGCAAGAGAATCATTAGAAGCCTGGAGGCAGATGTTGCAGTGAGCCGATATCACACCACTGCACTCCAGCATGGGTGACAGAGGAAAACTTCACCTCAAAAAAAAAAAAAAAAAATTATGAAAATGCAAATCAAAACTACAATGAGAAGATTAAAAAAAAGAAGACGACAAAACTACAATGAGATACCACCTCACTCCCATTAGCATGGCTACTACAAAAAAAAAACAAAACAGTGTTGGAGAGGATGTAGAGAAACTGGAAACCTTGTTTTGCTGCTGAAAATGTAAAATGGTACGGCTGCTATGGAAAACAGTATGACAGTTCCTCAAAATATTAGAAATGGAATTACCATATGATGCAGCAATTCCACTTCTGGGTATATACCCAAAAGAACTGAAAGTAGGAAGTCAAAGAAATATTTGGACACCCATGTTCTAGCATCATTATTAAGCCCAATAGCAAAAAGGTGCAAGCAACACCAGCATCCCTTAAGACATGAATAAATCAGTAAAATGTAGTATATACATTCAAAGGGCTAGTATATAACCTTAAAAAGAAAGGCATCTCTGACACGTGCCACAACCTGAATGAAACTTGAGGATGTTATGCTAAGTGAAATAGTCACAAAAGGACAAATACAGTATGATTCCACTTAGATGAGGTGCCTATGGTGGCCAAATGCATAGAGATAGGAATGGTGATTGCCAAGGGGTTGGAGGAAAGAAGAGGGAGTTACTGTGTAATGAATACAGAGTTTCAGTTTTACAAGCTGAAAAGTGTTCTGTGGATGGATGGTGGTGATGATTGCACAATAACGTGAACGTCTTAATAGCAATGAACTAGACACTTAAAAACAGTCCAGGTGGTAAATTTTATATTATGTATACTTTACCACAGTTTTGTTGCGGTTGTTGTTGTTGTTTTGAGACAGGGTCTCACTCTGTCACCCAGCACTGCAGTGGCATGATCACAGCTTACTATAATCTCCACCCCCTGGGCTCAAGCAATCCTCCAACCTCAGCCTCCTGAGTAGGCAGGACCACAGGCACATACCACTAGACGTGGCTAATTTTTATTTTATTTTATTTTATTTTGGTAGAGATAGGGTCTTACTCTATTACTCATGCTAGTCTCAAATTCCTGGGCTCAAGTGATCCTCCCACCTCAGCCTCCCAAAGGGCTGAAATTACAGGCATGAGCCGCCATACCCAGCATTACCACAGTTGTTTTGTAAAGAAACAACAAATTTTTCAAAAAGCTAAACATAAATGTACCACATGACCCAGCAAATCCACTCCTAAGTATCTACCCAAGAGAAAGAGAAACATATCCATACTAAGACTTTCCTGCAGATGCCTCAGCAACATTATTCATGATAGCCAAAAGGCAGAAATAATCTAAATGCCTATCAACTAGTTAACACATAAGCAAAATGTGTTCTAGCCATATAATGGATTATAACTTGCAAAGAAAAATAAAGAAGTGCTGACATATGATACAGCATGGGTGCATCTCAAACACATTACACTCAGCATAAGAAGCCAGTCATAAAAGACCACATACTGTATACTTCCATTTACCTGACTATCCAGGAAAGGCAAATTTATACGGACAGAAAGATGAGCAGTCATCTGGGGCTGGGCGTAAGAACAGGGTTAACTGTAAGTGGACCTGAGGATCTTTTGGAGGTGATGAAAACCTCCTAAAAAGTACATTGTGGTGATGATTGTGCAACTCATCAATTTCTTAAAATCAATGAATTGTACATTTAAAACTAGAGAATTTTATGGTACCTAAATTACTCATAAAGTTGTATTTTATTTTCTTCTTTTTTTTTAATCAACCATGAATTAAAGTTGTATTTTAAAAGGCAAAAACTGATAGTAACTATCACTTCAAAGATGGATGTTCTGAAAAGTTTCCCCAAAGTGCGTCCCAGAATTGGGGCTTCTTTTCTCATCACAAATTAAGGAAACTTTAGTAAGATACACTTACAATTAAAAAAAAAAGTGAGATTGTCCTGTTTTTGAAATTAGTGGAGAGTTTGAAACAATTAAAATTGCTAATAATAAAGACTGGTGTTGCTGGTATTCGTTTTGGGATTCCCTACTCCAGCAAGTCTGACTTGCTGAAGTCCAACTTTCTGCTCTTTTCACAAATTCATTGGAGCCAAACTGGAACTGAGGAGAATTTCTGGGCTGGGTGTGGTGGCTCATGCCTGTAATGCCAACCCTTTGAGAGGCTGGGGCGGGAGCATCACTTGAGACCAAGAATTAGAGGCCAGCCTGGGAAACACAGCTAGATCCCATCTCTACAAAAAATAAAATTAGGCAGGTGTGGTGGCTTGCACTTGTAGTCTCAGCTATTTAGGAGGCTGAGGCAGGAGGATCTCTTGTTCCCAGGAGTTGGAGGCTACAATGAACTATGACAGTGCCACTGCACTCCAGCCAGGGTGACTGGAGTCACCTGATAAGATAAGATGTCTCTAAAATAATTAATTAATTAAAGTGAATTCCTAGATAGTTATTCTAGTTCCCTTCTTAAAACTGCCATATAAGCCCAGGTACGGTAGCTCACGCCTGTAATTCCAACACTTTGGGAGGCCAAAGCAGGTGGATTACTTGAGGTCAGAAGTTCGAGACCAGCCTTGCCAACATGGTGAAACCTGGTCTCTACCAAAAATACAAATAATTAGCCGGGCATGGTGGAGCATGCCTGTAATCCCAGCTACTTGGGAGGCTGAGGCAGGAGAATCATCAGAATCTGGGAGGTGGAAGTTGCAGTGAGCAGAGATTGTGCCACTGCACTCCAGCCTGGATAACAGAGCAAGACTCCACCTCAAAAAAAAAAAAAAAAATGCCATATAACATGTAAGACACAGCTTAAGGGTGGGGGAAGGAGACTAAGGTTTCTGAAAATGGTTATTAAAAGGGAGTAAGAAGGGAGACAGGCAATGGGGGAGGACTACAGGGGCAGGATTTAAAATTTCATTTGCTACTATTGCAAACCGTTTGAGTTTTCCACTTAACTGTGTACATGTATTTGAAAACAATATTTTTGTTCTGTTTGGTTTGGTTGGTTGGTTTTTTCTCGAAACAGAGTGAGACTCTATCTCACCCAGGCTGGAATTCAGTGGTATGGTGATCTCAGCTCACTGTAACCTCTGCCTCTTGGGTTCAAGCGATTCTCCTGAGTAGCTGGGACTACTAGACACATGCCACCGCCTCCAGCTAATTTTTGGATTTTTAGTAGAGATGGGATTTCACCATTATTGGCCAGGCTGGTCTCCAACTCCTGACCTCGTGATCTGCTCACCTCAGCCTCCCAAAGTGCTGCGATTACAGGCATGAGCCACACGCCCAACAAGATATTTTAACAATATTTTAAAACATCAACAACTGGAGTCCACTATAAGCAGCTGGGATTACCAAAAGTTTTCTCTTTGGAAGTGAACAGCTGATATAATTTGGAGCAGCGCTTCTCAAACCCCAATCTCTTCAGGAATCACCTGGAGATCTCATCAAAACAGAAGATTAAGATTCAGTGGTTGTCGGGTGGAACCTGAGATTCTACATTTCTAAAAGTTCCTGGGTGAGGACTACTCTTTGAGTAGCAATTGAAGAGATAAAGATGGTTTGACTTCAGCAACACCTTTCTCCTTTCCCTGAATTAACTTTAGCTTTTCATATACAGATTAAATGGTTCAGTAACCTCCCTGGGACATAAGCCCTTTATCTTTCTCCACTGTGTGACAATCCTTCCAGTTCACACAGTTGTACATGGAAGGCCAACAGAAGATACCATAATGCTGTGACTTCAAGCTGGGATTTTAAAACTATGGGAACTTTAAAATCTGGCACATTTGTCCAGACGAGGTGGCTCATGCCTGTAATCCCAGCACTTTGGGAGGCTGAGGTGAGCGGATGACGAGGTCAGGAGTTGGAGACCAGCTTGGCCAATATGGTGAAACTCCATCTCTACTAAAAATACAAAAATTAGCCAGGCATGGTGGCATGCCCCTGTAATCCCAGCTACTCAGGAGGCTAAGGCACAAGAATCACTTGAACCTGGGAAGCAAAAAAAAAAAAAAAAATCTGGCACAAGTGAAAGAGGAAAGTGTACCAGGTGGGGGTGGGAGTTCCCTCAGGCGAACAAAACTGCCCGGGATTGAGATGGAAATAGAATTGTCAGGGAGAAAAGATAACTGGTGCAGTAATTCACTATGAGAAGCATCTCTGAAAACCTTAAATTTTTTTTTTTTTTTTGAAATGGAATCTCGCTCCATCACCCAGGCTGCGGTGCCGTGGCGCGATCTCAGCTCACTGCAATGTCTGCCTCCCGGATTCAAGCAATTCTCCTACCTCAGCCTCCTGAGTAGCTGGGATTACAGGCGCCTGCCAACACGCCCAGCTGATTTTTGTATTTTCAGTAAAGATGGGATTTCACCATGTTGGCCAGGCTGGTCTTGAACACCTGACCTCAGGTGATCGCCTGCCTCAGCCTCCCAAAGCCTGAGATTACAGGTGTGAGCCACCACGCCTGGCTGAATACCTTAATTTACAGTGCCATTTTGCTCTGTAAAGCCACAGGGAACAAAAAAAATAAATAAATAAATAAAAATAAAATACTAAAGAGAGTGGTCAAGGCTACAGAAGGAGAGTGGAAAGCGTATCATGAGGAAATGACCCAAGACAAAACAACCCAGGTATAAATAAACACGTCATTCAAATTCTTCTCATCTATTCTCATCCATGCTCTCCAGGGTTACTCCAACATCAAATCAACAGAAAATCTTCCTGACATCCCTGTCTGGAAGAAATCCTTGTGTTTATGCTGTAGTTCAATAAGAAACTGCCCTCCCTTTGCTAAATATTATAATTATGTCTGGCTAACTGAAAGGTCTGGAACCCCCTTAACAGGCTCTCCCAACATGCTGGAATGGCTCCAGTTGCTACCAAATAAGCTAGGGGCTGGCCAGACCCTTCATTACATCTGAGTGACATTTCCAGGAGCAAATCTAAGCATGCATTACCCCTGGAAGGGCCTCAGGAGGTCCTCAGTGACACCAGGGACTAGAAACTAGTACCCTGGAATGCTAAACTCAAAACAATTTCTTTCAATTTAATACACACACACACAGAATTTATCAGAAATTATCTGTCAAAACACCAGAGCAGTCAGCTCAGTCTTCGACACAGTGGAAAGATCTGTCAAACTGCTTGGCTAGCATTGAGCAGTTCAGACAACCAGCTGACTAACGGAATTTTTCACTCTTCCGCCTGTTGTTTTGGTACCAAGTCAACCAGGATGAGCAAAATAAATAGTGCCATATATGATGTTTCCTTGGACAGCTCATGTTCTCATGGTATCAGTCATTATCTGAGATGACAATTCTCAAATCCACACAACCAGCCTAACCTGTCAAGCAGAGCTTCCAGCCCTCATTTTCAACTGCCTACATCCAGCATTTCTGCCCAGTAAGTTTTACAAAAAGACTTGCCCTTCATCCCAATAATCCCTTTTCATCTACCCTATTCCCTTTGTTGGCAACATCCTTCTCCCAGCACCTAAGGTTAATCTGCCCTCAATGCCCTCATCCAGGCCATCTGATACTTCTTCAAACTTTCTCAGATCTATACCTTCTCTATTCTCATTGCCAGGGCCCCAGTTCAGGCCCTCATCAGTCAACTAGAAGAAATACTTCCTCCCCTCTTCCAATTCATTCCCCCACTTCCAACCCTCCTCCTAATACCGGCTCACATCACTGTAATCTGAAATGCCACTTAATAATATCAAGCATTTGTGTTTGCTACTTTCCAAGGCAACTGAGGTCCAAATCATGTTATTTTTTCCTCCCAACAACCCTGTAGGACAAGTAACTCAATGCTTGGAGAAGGGGTGTGGCTTGCCTGAGTTCACCCAGCTGGCAAAGAGCAAGGAGCCAACACCAAAACCTAGAACTCCTCTGTGGCATTCTAAAATCCTTGTGCCTCCTCCTTCTTAAAGAGCAAAGACACTATTATCAAATGGATTCAGTTCAAAATTTTCTACCTAAAATTCAAGACCTTCTATCAACTTTCTTCCTAACCTAGCAGACCCTGTCTCCCAGTTTCTCTTTACCCGTATTTCTTTTTACCTCCAAGTTTGCTAGCCTCTTTATTAAGAACAATAATTATTATTTAGCATTGTTTTTAATTATAATAGTAACTGATATCTATGGGGCATTCAGAACGTTCCAGATTCTATACCAAGTTGCTAAATACATTATCTCATTTTATCATCAAAACAGCATTTGTCGATGGGGGACGCAGAAAAAAAGAAAAAAAAAAAAAAAAAACAGCGTTTGTCTATTAACAGACATACTATGTATCACCTCTAGCAACTCTGAAGAGTTCTATTCTGACCCAAACCTGCTTCTCCTATGGTATTCTCTATCTTGGTAAATGGAACTACCATCCATTCAGTTACTCAGGCTAAAAGCCTAGACATTATCCTTCATTTCTGTCTTTTCATCATCTCCTCCCCCATAACAAATTAAGTCCTATTGCCTCTAACCTCACAATATAGCCCAAACTAATTCTCACCCCTCCCTTCCTACTGCCCTAGCCCAAGACACCATCCACTCATACTTAGACTACAATAACTTCCAACTGGCCCTCTTTATCTACTGTTTCTCTCATATACTTTATTCTTCAGCCAGAGGGGTCACTTCAAAACAGAAATCTAATTTGAATTCACTGGAAACAGCTCAGATGTCCATAACAAGTCAACAGACAGGCAAACTTCTACGTCCATACGGCAGAATACTCCTCAGCAATAAACAGAAATTAACTACCAACGCATCCAACAACATGGATTAATCTCAAAAATATACTGAGTAGAAAGAACAGTATGTACTATGCGGTACTATTTATATGAAAAATACCTAATTTAACTTAAAGTGACACAAATTCAATCAGCGGTTGCTTCCTCGGGAGAGAGACACGAATGGCAAGGACCAGGAGGAAATTTTCTAGGGAGATGGAAAAGTTCTGTGTCTTGATATGCATTTGCTGAAACTTATCAGGACTAAAGATTTTAACATCACTGTGTAAAAATTATATGTTGGCAGCCTGGCTCCCATTTATCCCTTCCAACTCAGCTCCTACACTCACCCCCTACCCCACCCACCTCCATTTAGCCACACTGCTCTCCTGACAGAGCTTGTACAAGCCAAACCACTTCTGGCCCCGAGTCTTTGCATGGTACCCTCTTCCTCACTTATCACGCAGGCCTCGGTCCGTGTCCCTTCAGCAGAAAGACTTTCCCGGGCATGTATCTAAAGGAATTCCCCAGGCATTCTTGTTTAATTCTCTGTTTTCATTCTCTTTGTGGCACTTACCACTTTCTGGGTTGTGTTTTTTTTTTTTTTTTTTTTTTTTTTTTTGCTTATTGTCTGCTTCTGCTACCAGAAAGCAAGCTCTGCAAGAAAAAAGACCCATCTGTCACTGTATCTCCAGCATCTAACTCAACACCTGGCACATTAAATAACAATTTGTTGAGTGAATGGAAAAAGTTGACATATATAGCTATCTCCATATTATAGCTGCAAAATCTGAGGCTTGTAAAGCGTTAGTAACCTCCCCACAGTCACAGATCAGGGTTCAAACCCAGGTACTCTGGTGTCCAGGTCCACGTTCTAAATGACTCTCATGTCTGATTTACATCAGTTTTGCTTCTCTGCTTGGTTTTACTCCATTCCCTCTACCTGGGCTGGGCCTCTCTCCCACCCTTTCACCTGCCCCCTAGTTCATGATGGTTTCTCTCTGCATTGACTTCATGCATGATTATTCATTTTAATTTTTGCTTCACTCCATATCTGTCTCCTCAAAAGAAAAGGGCTCCTTGTGACTTTTGCTTCCTTTTGCACATGTAGCAGAGAAATGGCCACAGGCCCCTAACTGGTGCTCACAGACATGTTCCTTTAGAGGTGGGATGAGTCAGGTAGTCCTGTGAATACGTACAAATCCTGGGTTACATGACTCACTTCATTATTTCAAAGTATGCTGACCTTGGCGTCTTTGGCATTCTGCCATCTAGTTTCAACACCAGCTTGTTAGAGCTGATGCAAATTGGCACTGCCACCATCAATCACTAAGATATTACTCAGGTCTCATCCTCGTACTTCTGAAATCTTCTGCATACCACACAAACCTCACAAAAGGTTGCACAAGCCAAGAGTATGCAATGCATGGGGACTGATTAGGATGGCGTGGAATTTAATGGAAGCATCCCCATACAACTTCGCCTGAGGTCACTGACAAGATTACCCTAAACCTCCTCCTGAGCTCAAGTGATATATTGTTCCTGGTGAATCATCAGAAACATTTACACTTTTTTCCTAAGTAAATGCATCCATCTCCTTCACACCTATAATCCCAGCACTTTGGGAGGAGGAGGCAGGCGGATCACGAGGTCAGGAGTTCCAGACCAGCCTGACCAATATGGTGAAACCCCATCTCTACTAAAAATACCAAAATTAGCCGGGCATCATGGCACACATCTGTATTCCCAGCAACTCAAGAGGCTGAGGCAGGAGAATCACTTGAATCTGGGAGGTGGAGGTTAGTGAGCCTAGATCATACCACTGCACTCCAGCCTGGGTGACAGAGCAAGACTCTGTCTCAAAAAAGAAAAAGAAAACAAATAATAATAAACCTAAGGCTGGGTGCAGTGGCTCATGCCTGTAATCCCAGCACTCTGGGAGGCCAAGGCGGGTGGATGACTTGAGGTCCGGAGTTCAAAACCAGCCTGGTCAACATGTCAAGATCCCGTCTCTACTAAAAATACAAAAATCAGCCAGGTGTGGCAGTACATGCCTATAATCCCAGCTACTCGGGAGACTGAGGCAGGATAATCACTTGAACCTGGGAGGTGGAGTTTGTAGTGAGCCAAGATTGCACCACTGCACTTCAGCCTGGGAGACTAAGTGAGACTCCATCTCAAAAAATAAAATTAAATTAAAATTAAAATAAATAAATAAGCCTGAACAGTAAAAGAACAATTAAAGAAAGTCTATTGTAGACTTTAAAGTGGGCCACAAAGTAACAAAAAATATAAATAATAGTTTAAAAAATGCCTTCAGGCCAGACGCTGTGGCTCACGCCTGTAATCCCAGCACTTTGGGAGGCATCGGATCACAAGGTCAGGAGTTCGAGACCACCTGGCTAATATGGCGAAACCCCATCTCTACTAAAAATACAAAAATTAGCCAGGCGTGGTGGTGCACTCCTGAGTCCCAGCTGCTCAGGAGGCTGAGACAGGAAAATCACTTGAACCCAGGAGGTAGAGGGTGCAGTGAGCCAATATCACACCATTGCACTCCAGCCTAAGTGACAGAGGAAGACTCTGTATCCAAAAAAAAAAAAAAAAGTTTTTATATACAATTGTTTTTTTTTTTTTTTGAGACGGAGTTTCGCTCTTGTTACCCAGGCTGGAAGTGCAATGGCGCGATCTCGGCTCACCGCAACCTCCGCCTCCTGGGTTCAAGCAATTCTCCTGCCTCAGCCTCCTGAGTAGCTGGGACTACAGGCATGCGCCACCATGCCCAGCTAATTTTTGTATTTTTAGTAGAGACGGGGTGTCACCATGTTGACCAGGATGGTCTCGATCTCTTTACCTTGTGATCCACCCGCCTCGGCCTCCCAAAGTGCTGGGGTTATAGGCGTAAGCCACTGCGCCCGGCCCTCAGAATATTGCTGTCTACAGTACCACTGTACTACACCAAGGTTACAGTACAATGGTTCGATCTTGGCTCACTGTAACCTCTGCCTCCTGAGTTCAAGCCATTATCATGCCTCAGCCTCCCTAGTAGCTAGGACCACAGGTATGTGCCACCATGCCCAGTCAATTTTTGCGTTTTAGTAGAAACAGGGTTTTGTTGTGTTGGCCAGACTGGTCTCAATCTCCTGGCCTCAAGTGATCCACCCACCTCAGCCTCTCAAAGTCCTGGTATTATCGGTGCGAGCCACTGCGCCTGGCCACCTCCTTGATTTCTTATCCACATTCCTGCCCTCCTGGTTTCTTCCAAAGTTGCCTATCAAATTTCATCCTTTCTTTTAAAAGCCTAGTTAAGATTCATTCCATGAGGTTATCCACATCCAATGACTTCCATCCTGAAAACTGCTGGCAATGTTTTCATTTTTTAATTTAAAAACATGTGTCCTTACAAACCACTGCTATACACAACAATATAGATGTATCTGACAGACACAATGTTGAGTGAAAGTAGCCAGACACAAATAATTCAAATCATATGATTCAATTTATGTAAACTTTAAGAACAGACAAAACTAATCTCTGGTAATAGAAATCAGAATAAGGATTACCAGGAGTGGGGAGGAGGCACAAGAGAACCCTCTGAGATGCTGGAAATGTCCTACAGCTGTATCTAAGTGGCAGCTGCATAGACATATACATATGTAAAAATTAATTGTGCTATAAACATAATTTGAGCCCTTTACTGTGTGTATAATGCCCCTAAAAGTATTTTTTTAATGACTCCTTTTTATCATATTGAGATACTGTTGTGTGAACAGTCTTGGGGGACTTGTAAATTTTTTTTTTTAAGACAGGGTCTCACTCCATCAGCCAGGCTGGAGTGCAGTGGTGTGATCTCAGCTCACTGCAATCTCCACCTCCCAGGCTCAAGTCATCCTCCCACCTCAGCCTTCTGAGTAGATGAGACTCCAGGTGCAAGCCACCACGCCCTGCTAATATCTGTATTTTTAGTAGAGATGGGGGTCTCACCGTGTTGCCCAGGCTGGTCTTGAACTCCTGAGCTCAAGCAATCACCTGCCTCAGCCTCCCAAAATGCTGGAATTATAAGCGTGAGCCACCATGCCCAGCAGGACTTCTAAACTTTCAAGACAGTCAATTTCTTAACTTTCTGACACATTTGGCACCTTCTAAGTAGATATCTCTAAGTAGGTAGCCTAAGTAGGTATCTCTTTCATCTTCCTTCAACAGGGAATTCTATTGGGCCAGGACAGTGACCAGTCTTGACTGTCAGCTTTAAAACAATAGCATGTATATGTCTGCTCTGGGCCAGCAAAAGAGAATGCTTATTTTGTTTACTTTATAGCCTACACAGGCTCAACGGACTAGAAAATCCTTTGAACATACCTCTCAATTGGAGTAAAATAAATGTCAAATGAAAGCAGTAGAATGCCTAAAATAAATAAAATCCTCTCCAGAAACCATTTGGAAGAAAAGCAACCCCCTCCACCCCCATGAAAAAGTTTTGGAAGAGGAGGCAAAATGGTGCACAAGAAGAAGGATCTACACGGGCGGGCGCTTTCCTGAGTAAGCGCTGTAGCTTGAAGAGGTCACTTAACCTCTTTGGGTCTCAGTTCCCTGCTAGTAAAATGACCTCCTTTACCTTCTGCTTACCCGGGTGGAAGAATCAAATGACGTGAGACATAAGCACTTCGGCAAACACACAAACCGTTAATACCAATGGAAATTTTTTTACAAATAAAATTAAATAGACATTGTGGAATGCCTAGGTTCCAAGAACTTTCACATATGCTCAAGTATTTAATCTTCACAATAAGTGAATGAGGTGGCACCTGGATTCCTACTTCACCAAGGAGGAAACTGAAACTAGGCAGTTAAGGGGCTGCCCAAGGGCACCCAGCATAGGGGAAGGAAGTGAGGATTCCCCTCCTTCTCTCCCCATGTGCGAGCGGCCAGTGTGCCTGTTCTAATTCCCCATTTGAATCAGATGACCACAGCAGAAAAGCACCATGCAAGTGTAGAAAACTGTTGACAATTTTTCCTAAATAGCCACTTTTCTCTTAACGAGAGACTAAATCAGAAGCCACTGAGCCTTGAAAATCCTAATTTTATTGGCACTACATGGAGTATTCATCTGAGAAGCAGATGTGCTGACTGCTCCCAGGCATCTCACAGGAAAGTATGTATTTCACCCTCCATAGTCACTATGACGGGTCAGACCCTATGGATTTACTTAACAACCACAGAATTAAATCTGGCTAATGCTGGTAGGCAACTGGATTTAAATCTGCTGGGTGATTTTTAAAAACAAAACAAAAACCTTAAACGGTGCTACATCACCAATCACTATTTGCATGCCCACACTTCCTAAAACAAAACAATCCTCAGCAGATTTTGCTGTTTTGCCCTGTAAACTACTTTCTCAGTTATATAAAACTACAAATTGCAATCTGAAGTCTTTGCAGGCTGAATTTCCATCTTCCCTGAAAATTTCTGAGGACACAGAATTAAATTTGGACAACTTTCTCTTAGGCTTTTTGTATTGTGCCTGCCAAATGAAACATTTTTTTCCTGTGCATGCTTGGCTTTATGATACTTACCACATTTTACAAAAATCACCACATGATATAATTATATGCAATAAACTTATGTGGCTAAAGACTGATCTTTTAAAACAACATCTTATCCACCTCCCTCCATGTTTTGTATTTTGCTGTGACAATACTGCCTATCGGAAGAGTCGCCAAAAAGATATTTCTAATTTGGTTTCTGTTCGGAAACCAACAACCAATCTGATACAAAATATCCCTTTAAAAAGGTAGTCATGGGCCAGGTGCGGAGGTTCACGCCTTTAATCCCAGCACTTTGGGAAGCCCGGAAGGGCAGATCACTTGAGGTCAGGAGTCCAAGACCAGCCTGGCCAACATGGTGAAACCCCATCTCTAATAAAAATACAAAAAATTAGTAAGGCATGGTGGTGCTTGCCTGTAATCCCATATACTTAGGAGGCTGACGCAGGCAAATCGCTTGAACCTGCGAGGCAGAGGTTGCAGCGAGCCGAGATCACACCATTACACTCCAGCCTGGGTGACAGAGTGAGACTCCATCTCAAAAAAAAAAAAAAAAAAAAAAAAAAAAAGGTACTCATGGCAAGAGGAAACTTTTGAGGGACAGAAGAAGTCATAACACTGGATTGTGGTTATGGATGCACAACTGCATACATTAACTCAAAAGCGCTGACTGCATAGTTACAGTGGGCAAGTTTTATAATCTATAAATTATACTGCAATAAAACTGTTTAAAATATAGGCCCATAATTCACAAAGTGAGATTTTTCAGATTTTAAATGTTACTAAAATTCATATTAAAAGCATTGCTTTAAGGCCAGGTGCGGTGGCTCAAGCCTGTAATCCCAGCACTTTGGGAGGCCGAGGCGGGTGGATCACAAGGTCAAGAGATCGAGACCATCCTGGTCAACATGGTGAAACCCCGTCTCTACTAAAACTACAAAAAAATTAGCTGGGCATGGTGGCGCGTGTCTGTAGTCCCAGCTACTCAGGAGGCTGAGGCAGGAGAATTGCCTGAACCCAGGTGGCGGAGGTTGTGGTGAGCCGAGATCGCGCCATTGCACTCCAGCCTGGGTAACAAGAGCGAAACTCCGTCTCAACAAGAAAAAAAAAAAAAGCATTGCTTTAGGCTAGGCATGGCGGTTCATGCCTGTAATCCCAGTACTTTGGAAGACTAAGGCAGGCCCGATCGCTGGAGTCCAGGAGTTCAAGACCAACCTATTACACATAGTGAAACCCTGGTTGGTGAAACACCTCTATAAAAAATACAAAAATTGCCCGGGCACAGTGACATGCACCTGTGGTCCCATCTACTTGGGAGACTGGGGTGGCAGGCTCACCTGAGCCCAGGTAAGTGGAGGCTACAGTGAGCTGTGATGGTGCCACTGCACTCCAGTCTAGGAAGCAGAGAAAGACCAGGCCTCAAAAAAAAAAAAAAAAAAAAGTCATTTTTTTTCTTCCTGTGCTGCAAAGATATTTGTCTAAAACAGGCCTTCTCAACTTCTCCACTATTAACATTCTGGGCCAGATAATTCTTTGTTGTGGGGAGCTGTCCTGTGCATTGTGGGATGTTTAGCAACATTCCTGGCCTCCACTCACTAGGTGCCAGTTGCATTCCCTCCTCCCAACTGCAAAGACCGAAAATGTCTCCAGACATTGTCAAATGTCCCCTGGGAGACTAAATAGCTCCTGGGTAAGAGCCACTGCTCTATATGCTGACAATTGAAAAAGAAATTTGCTCTCTGGGGGAGTAACTGACAAATACAAAGGCATTGGAGGGCTCTCTACAACTCTAAGGCTTGTCTAGTGCCCCACCCACCAGCCCTTGGCCAACAGAGGATGCTTTTTCTTTTATACTGGCGCCTCTACCTCTGCTCTCCATATATTCTATAGTCAATGCTACTCCTAGATTATAAATCATCATTATTATTTTGAGACAAGGTCTAGTGCAGTAGCATGATCTCAGCTTACTGCAACTTCTGCCTCCTGGGCTCAAGCCATCCTCCCACCTCAGCCTCCTGAGTAGATGGGACTAGAGGCACCCACCACCATGCCCGGCTAATTTTTATAGAGACAGTTTCACCATGTTGCCTAGACTGGTCTCAAACTCGTGAGCTCAAGCTATCCGTCTGCCTTGGCCTCCCAAACTGCCGGGATTATAGGAATGAGTCACCATGCCCCACCCCTATTTTTTTTATTAAGACTAATTTTATAGTCCTGTGCCCATGTAACTCCTTAAATGTGGCACCCTGCCCAGAATCCAAGCAACTGGGTTCTCCATAAATGCTTTGTGGCCACTGACTCTGATATATGAGTAAAGCACCAGGCAATTCAGTTTAGCCAGCATTAACCCAGCATCTTTATGTTCTAAGAATTCTGGGGACACTTTTTTCTTTTAACTTTATGGTTGAAGTCATGATCACCATCTTACACATTCAGTAATTGAGGCTCAGAGAAAAACTAAGTGACTTGTGCCCAAGATCGTACAAGTGGCAGAGCTGGGGTGGATTCAGGACTGAGTCTGTTGCTCTTTCTTGACTTCCAAGTGAACAGTGTCTCTCCTACCTTGTAAGCGCTTGCCATGGGCAAGACACCATGCTGGACATCTATTACAGCCCATGTTAAATCCTCACTGTTACATCATGAAGGGGGTAGCATCATTCCTTTACAGACAGGGAAATAAAGGCTGAAGTGAAGTCCTCATCCAAAGTCGCAGAGCTGGATATCCCCATATTTGAACACAGATTAGTCTGAACTCTGAAGCCCATGTTCTTAGCCACTATATCCTATTGTCTCCCCTCACATATTAATATAAATGTTCCTTTAGGAAGGGTTAGTCAATGGGTTTTTTTCTCTTTTGAAGTTAGTAGATGATATACTTCAATTCAAGAAGATCTGGATTTGGCCTACTCATAAATTCACTTGAGGTTTCTTTTATAACATTAAAAACCCAGTCCCAAGTGGGCACTGTAGTCCCAGCTACCCAAGAGGCTGAGGTGGAAGGATCACCTGAGTCAACGAGTTCTAGGCTGCAGTGAGCTACGATCGTTGCCACTGCACCCAAGCCTGGGCAACAGGGCAAGACCCTCTCTCTAAAATAAATAATTAAACAAACAAACAAACAAATAAAATAGGCCAGGTGCAGTGAATCACATCTGTAATCCCAGCACTTTGGGAAGTCGAGGCAGGCAGACTGCTCGAGCCCAGGAGTTCAAAACCAGTCTCACAAACATGGTGAAACCCGATCTCTACCAAGAAAATATAAAAATTAGCTGGGTGTGGTGGTGCATGCCTGTGGTCTCAGCTACTCAGGAGGCTGAGATAGAAGGACCACTTGAGCCTGGGAGGCGGAGGTTGCAGTAAGCCAAGATCACACCACTGTACTCCTGCCTGGGTGACAGAATGAGAGCGGGTCTCAAAAAATAAATAAATAAATAACCAAATCCTATCAATACCTGTGGGATGCCTAAAACTGTCCTATATGACAAATCTCGTCTACCCAATTGTCAAGAAGAGATTAAGTTAAAATTCCACAACTGCTATCTATCATCACAGCTAATCATTTCTTCCATTTTCTCTTCTCTGGTTCATTCACTCAGTCAATAACCACATCACTAAGAATCTATTCAGAGATTCTAAATGCATGTCAAATAATCACACAAATCATAAAAATCACAATAAAAGCACCAGGAAGAGAACAGACGAGTTTGTGTAATATCTAATGGAAAGACTGCGGGCGGGGGGTGGCGGGGGGGGGGGGGGGGGGGCAGTAAAGGAAAGGCAAGGAATCTAAGTTCTGTAGGAAGGATTGGGAGTTAATTTTCAAGTGCGGAAGGAGCTTCCAGTCGCAGCGAACAGCATATGCAAAGCCCCTCAACTCCTCCGCCCCACCCACTCTCCAGACGAAAGGAAACCAAGCACTTGAAGCCTTGATAAGGAGCCACAGACAGCAGTAGCCAGGCCATGTAGACTCCAATAAAGAGAAATTAGGCCGGGTGCGGTGGCTCAAGCCTGTAATCCCAGCACTGTGGGAGGCCGAGGCAGGTGGATCCCAAGGTCAAGAGATCGAGACCATCCTGGTCAACATGGTGAAACCCCGTCTCTACTAAAAATACAAAAAATTAGCTGGGCATGGTGGCGCGTGCCTGTAATCCCAGCTACTCAGGAGGCTGGGGCAGGAGAATTGCCTGAACCCGGGAGGCGGAGGTTGCGGTGAGCCGAGATCGCGCCATTGCACTCCAGCCTGGGTAACAAGAGCGAAACTC